>NC_054491.1:26290165-26545165 GCF_017639515.1 Carcharodon carcharias
GGGGGGAAGGAGTGGGGGTGAGGGAGGGGAAGGAGTGGGGAGGAGGGAGGGGGAAGGAGTGGGGGGGAGGGAGGGAGGAAGTAATGGGGGGTGGGAGGGAGGAAAGAGTGGGTGGGAGGGAGGGAGGAAAGAGTGGGTGGGAGGGAGGGAGGAAAGAGTGGGTGGGAGGGAGGGAGGAAAGAGTGGGTGGGAGGGAGGGAGGAATGAGTGGGGTGAGGGAGGGAGGAAAGAGTGGGTGGGAGGGAGGGAGGAGAGAGTGGGGGAGGGAGGGAGGGCGGAAAGAGTGGGTGGGAAGGAGGGAGGAAAGAGTGGGGGGGAGGGAGGGAGGAAAGAGTGGGGGGAGGGAGGGAGGAAGGAGTGGGGGGAGGGAGGAAGGAGTGGGGGCGAGGGAGGGAGGAAGGAGTGGGGGGGAGGGAGGGGGGATGGAATGGGCAGGGGTGATGGAATGGGGAGGAGGGAGGGGGAAGGAGTGGGGGGAGGGAGGGGGCTAGGAGTAGGGTAGGAGTGGAGGGGGAGAGGGTAGGAGTGGGGGGGTGGGAGGGGGGAAGGAGTGGGGGGGAAGGAGGGGGGGAAGGAGTGGGGGGGAGGGGGAAGGAGTGGGTGTAGGGAGGGGGGAAGGAGTGGGGAGGAGGGGGGGGAAGGAGTGGGGAGGAGTGAGGGGGGAAGGAGTGGGGGGAGGGAGGGGGAAAGGAGTGGGGGGGAGGGAGGGGGGAAGGAGTGGGGGGAGGGAGGAAGGAGTGGGGGGGAGGGAGGGAGGAATGAGTGGGGGGGAGGGAGGGAGGAAGGAGTGGCGGAGGGAGGGAGGAAGAAGTGGGGGAGGGAGGGAGGGAGGAAGGAGTGGGGGGAGGGAGGGTGAAAGGAGTGGGGGGGGAGGGAGGGGGAAAGGAGTGGGGGGGAGGGAGGGGGAAAGGAGTGGGGGGGGGAGGGAGGGGGAAAGGAGTGGGAGGGAGTGAGGGAGGAAGGAGTGGCGGAGGGAGGGAGGAAGAAGTGGGGGAGGGAGGGAGGGAGGAAGGAGTGGGGGAGGGAGTGAGGAAGGAGTGGGGGAGAGAGTGAGGAAGGAGTGGGGGGAGGGAGGGTGGGAGGAAGGGGTGGGGGGAGGGAGGGAGAAGGAGTGGATGGAGGGAGGGAGGAAGGATTGGAGGGAGGGAGGAAGGAGTTGGGGGGAGGAAGGATTGGGGGAGGGAGGGAGGGAGGAAGGATTGGGGAGGGAGGGAGGGAGGAAGGATTGGGGAGGGATGGAGGAAGGAGTGGGGTATGGGTGGGGGTGGGAGGGGAGGAAGGGGTGGGGTGGCGGCGGAGGTACTAATGGGCGGGGCGGTGCGGGGGGGAGGGAGGGAGGAAGGGGTGGGGTGGGGTTGTGGGGGAGGATGGATTGGGGTCAGGGGGAAGGAGGAGTGGGGTGTGGGGCAGGGGTGAAGGAGGAGTGGGGTGGGTGGTGGGGGGGAAGGAAGAGTGGTGTGGGGGGCGGGAGGAATGAGTGGGGTGAGGGAGGGAGGAAAGAGTGGGTGGGAGGGAGGGAGGAGAGAGTGGGGTGAGGGAGGGAGGGAGGAAAGAGTGGAGGGAGGGAGGGAGGAAAGAGTGGGGGGGAGGGAGGGAGGAACGAGTGGGTGGAGGGAGGGAGGAAGGAGTGGGGGGAGGGAGGAAGGAGTGGGGGCGGAGGGAGGGAGGAAGGAGTGGGGGGGAGGGAGGGGGGATGGAATGGGCAGGGGTGATGGAATGGGGAGGAGGGAGGGGGAAGGAGTGGGAGGGAGGGAGTGGGCTAGGAGTGGGGTAGGAGTGGAGGGGGAGGGAGGGGGAAGGAGTGGGGGGGTGGGAGGGGGGAAGGAGTGGGGGTAGGGAGGGAGGAAGGAGTGGGAGGAGTGAGGGGGAAAGGAGTGGGGCTGAGGGAGGGAAAGGAGTGGGGGGGAAGGAGGGGAAGGAGTGGGGGGAGTGAGGGGAAGGAGTGGGGGGAGGGAGGGGGGAAGGAGTGGGGGGGAGGGAGGGGGGAAGGAATGGAGGGGAGGGAGGGGGGAGTAGTGGGGGGCAGGGAGGGGGGAAGTAGTAGGGGGGAGGGAGGGAGGAAGGAGTGGGGGAGGGAGGGGCAAGAAGTGGGGGAGGGAGGGAGGGAGGAAGGAGTGGGGGGAGGGAGGGGGAAAGGAGTGGGGGGGAGGGAGGGGGAAAGGAGTGGGGGGGAGGGAGGGGGAAAGGAGTGGGAGGGAGTGAGGGAGGAAGGAGTGGGGGAGGGAGGGAGGAAGGAGTGGGGGAGGGAGGGAGGGAGGAAGGAGTGGGGGGAGGGAGGGAGGAAGAAGTGGGGGAGGGAGGGAGGGAGGGAGGAAGGAGTGGGGGGAGGGAGGGTGGGAGAAAGGGGTGGGGGGAGGGAGGGAGAAGGAGTGGATGGAGGGAGGGAGGAAGGATTGGAGGGAGGGAGGAAGGAGTTGGGGGGAGGAAGGATTGGGGGAGGGAGGGAGGGAGGAAGGATTGGGGAGGGAGGGAGGGAGGAAGGATTGGGGAGGGATGGAGGAAGGAGTGGGGTATGGGTGGGGGTGGGGGGGAGGAAGGGTTGGGGTGGGAGGGGAGGAAGGGGTGGGGTGGGGGCGGAGGTACTAATGGGCGGGGCGGTGCGGGGGGGAGGGAGGGAGGAAGGGGTGGGGTGGGGTTGTGGGGGAGGAAGGATTGGGGTCAGGGGGAAGGAGGAGTGGGGTGTGGGGCAGGGGTGAAGGAGGAGTGGGGTGGGTGGTGGGGGGGAGGGAAGAGTGGTGTGGGGGGTGGGGGGGAGGAGGGAAGAGTGATGTGGGGGGCGGGGGGGAGGGAAGAGTGGCGTGGGGGGCGGGGGGAGGGTGGAGTGGGGAGTGGGGGAGGGAGGAGTGGGGTGG
The DNA here is from genome assembly GCF_017639515.1 of Carcharodon carcharias. Lineage (NCBI taxonomy): Eukaryota > Metazoa > Chordata > Chondrichthyes > Lamniformes > Lamnidae > Carcharodon > Carcharodon carcharias. The sequence continues at coordinate 26,293,018 of NC_054491.1, forward strand.
GGGGGGAGGAGTGGGGTGTGGGGGAGGGAGGAGTGGGGTGAGGGGGAGGAAGGAGTGGGATGAGGGGGGAGATAGGCGTGGGCTGAGGGGGAGGAAGGAGTGGGCTGAGGGGGAGGAAGGAGTGGGGTGAGGGTGAGGAAGGAGTAGGGTGAGGGGGGAGGAAGGAGTGGGGTGAGGGGGGAGGAAGGATTGGGGTGAGGGGGGAGGAAGGAGTGGGGTGAGAGGGGAGGAAGGAGTGGGATGAGGGGGGAGGTAGGAGTGGGGTGAGGGGGGGAGGAAGGAGTGGGGTGAGGGGGGAGAAAGGAGTGGGGTGAGGGGTGAGGAAGGAGTGGGGTGAGGGGAAGGGGGATGGAGGAAGTAGTGGGGTCGGGGGAGGAAGGGGGGTGGGGGGGAGGAAGGAGTGGGGTGGGGGCAAGGAAGGAGTGGGGTGGGGGGGTGGAAGGAGAGGGATGGGGGGGTGGAAGGAGATGGGGGAGGGAGGGAGGAAGGAGTGGGGGGAGGGAGGGAGGAAGGAGTGGGGGGGAGGGGGAGGAAGGAGTGGGGTGAGGGGTGAGGAAGGAGTGGGGTGAGGGAGAAGGGGGATGGAGGAAGTAATGGGGTCGGGGGAGGAAGGGGAGTGGGGGGGAGGAAGGAGTGGGGTGGGGGGGGAGGAAGGAGTGGGGGGGAGGGAGGGAGGGAGGAAGGAGTGGGGGGGAGGGAGGGAGGGAGGAAGGAGTGGGGGGGAGGGAGGAAGGAGTGGGGGGGAGGGAGGGAGGAAGGAGTGGGGGGGAGAGAGTGGGGAAGGAGTGGGGGGGAGGGAGGGGAAGGAGTGGGGGGGTGGGAGGGGAAGGAGTGGGGGTGAGGGAGGGGAATGAGATGGGGGGGAGGGAGGGAGGAAGGAGTGGGGGGAGGGAGGGAGGAAGGAGTGGGGGGGAGGGAGGGGAAGAAGTGGGGGGGAGGGAGGGGAAGAAGTGGGGGGGAGGGAGGGGAAGAAGTGGGGGGGAGGGAGGGGAAAGAGTGGGGGGGAGGGAGGGGAAAGAGTGGGGGGGAGGGAGGGGAAGGAGTGGAGGGGAGGGAGGGGAAGGAGTGGGGGGGAGGGAGGGGAAGGAGTTGGGGGAAGGGAGGGGAAGGAATTGGGGGGAGGGAGGGGGAAGGAGTTGGGGGGAGGGAGGGGAAGGAGTGGGGGGAGGGAGGGGGTAAGGAGTGGGGGGAGGGAGGGGTAAGGAGTGGGGGGAGGGAGGGGGTAAGGAGTGGGGGGTGGGAGCGGGGAAGGAGTGGGGTTGAGGGAGGGGAGAAGGATTGTGGGGAGGGAGGGGGAAGGATTGTGGGGAGGGAGGGTGAAGGAGTGGGAGGGAGGGAGGGAGGGAGGAAGGAGTGGAGGGAGGGAGGGAGGAAGGAGTGGGGGAGGGAGGGAGGTACTGAGGAGTGGGGGGGAGGGAGGGTGAAGGAGTGGGAGTGAGGGAGGGAGGAAGGAGTGGGGGGACGGAGGGAGGAAGGAGTGGGGGAGGGAGGGAGGGAGGAAGGAGTGGGGTGAGGGTGGGAGGGAGGAAGGAGTGGGGGAGGGAGGGAGGAAGGAGTGGGGGGAGGGAGGGAGGAAGGAGTGGGGAGAGGGAGGGAGGAAGGAGTGGGGGGAGGGAGGTAGGAAGGAGTGGAAGGAGTGGAGGGAGGGAGGGAGGAAGGAGTGGAGGGAGGGAGGGAGGAAGGAGTGGGTGTAGGGAGGGAGGTACTGAGGAGTGGGGGGGAGGGAGGGTGAAGGAGTGGGAGGGAGGGAGGGAGGAAGGAGTGGGAGGGAGGGAGGGAGGAAGGAGTGGGAGGGAGGGAGGGAGGAAGGAGTGGGGGAGGGAGGCAAGGAGAAAGGAGTGGGGTGACGGTGGGAGGGAGGAAGGAGTGGGGTGAGGGTGGGAGGGAGGAAGGAGTGGGGTGAGGGTGGGAGGGAGGAAGGGGTGGGGGTGGGAGGGAGGAAGGAGTGGGGGGTGGGAGGGAGGAAGGAGTGGGGGGAGGGAGGGAGGAAGGAGTGGGGGAGGAAGGAGTGGGGGAGGGAGGGTGGGAGGAAGGGGTGGGGGGAGGGTGGGAGGAAGGGGTGGGGGGAGGGAGGGAGGAAGGAGTGGGGGGAGGGAGGGAGGAAGGATTGGGGAGGGAGGGAGGAAGGAGTGGGGGGAGGGAGGGAGGAAGGAGTGGGGGGGAGGGAGGGAGGAAGGAGTGGGGGGGAGGGAGGGAGGAAGGATTGGGGGGGAGGGAGGGAGGAAGGAGTGGGGAGGGAGGGAGGGAGGAAGGATTGGGGAGAGAGGGAGGGAGGAAGGATTGGGGGGAGGGAGGGAGGAAGGAGTGGGGGGAGGGAGGGAGGAAGGATTGGGGGGGAGGGAGGGAGGTAGGATTGGGGAGGGAGGGAGGGAGGAAGGATTGGGGAGGGAGGGAGGGAGGAAGGATTGGGGAGGGAGGGAGGGAGGAAGGAGTGGGGAGGGAGGGAGGGAGGAAGGAGTGGGGGGAGGGAGGGAGGAAGGAGTGGGGGAGGGAGGGAGGAAGGAGTTGGGGGAGGGAGGGAGGAAGGAGTTGGGGGAGGGAGGGAGGAAGGATTGGGGGTGGGAGGGAGGGAGGAAGGAGTTGGGGGAGGGAGGGAGGAAGGATTGGGGGAGGGAGGGAGGAAGGATTGGGGGAGGGAGGGAGGGAGGAAGGATTGGGGGAGGGAGGGAGGGAGGAAGGATTGGGGGAGGGAGGGAGGGAGGGAGGAAGGAGTGGGGCATGGGTGTGGGTGGGGGGGAGCAAGGGGTGGGGTGGGGGCGGAGGTACTAATGGGTGGGGCGGGGCGGGGGTGGGGTGGTGGGGCGGGAGGGAGGAAGGGGGGTGTGGGAGGGAGGGAGAAGGGGGGTGTGGGGGGGAGGGAGAAGGGGGGGTGTGGGGTGGAGGGAGAAGGGGGGCTGTGGGGGGGAGGGAGAAGAGGGGGTGTGGGGGGGAGGGAGGGAGGAAGGGGGGCGTGGGGGGGAGGGAGGGAGGAAGGGGGGCATGGGGGGGAGGGAGGGAGGAAGGGGGGCGTGGGGGGAGGGAGGGAGGAAGGGGGGTGTGGGGGGGAGTGAGGAAGGGGGGTGTGGGGGAGGGAGGAAGAGGGGTGTGGGGGGAGGGAGGAAGGGGTGGGAGGGCGAGGTGTGATGGAGGAAGGGGTGTGGTGGGGGGTGGGAGGAAGGGGGAGTGGTGTTGGGGCTAGAGGGGGTAGAGGGGGAGGGGGAGGGGGGAGGGGGCAGGGGAGTGGGGGGAGGGGAGTGGGGGGAGGGGGGATGGGGCTGGGGAGGGCGCGGGGAAGTGGTGGGGGAGGGGGCGGGGGAGTGGGGGGGGAGGGGGCGGGGGGTGGGGGCGGGGGGGTGGGGGGAGGAAGGAAGGGGTGGAAGGGCGAGGGGTGAGGGAGGAAGGAGTGGGGTGGGGTGAGAGGAAGGAGTGTGGGGAGGGGGGAGGGGGGAGGGGGGAGGGGGGAGGGGGGAGGTACGAGTGGGGTGAGGGGGAGGAAGGAGTGGGGTGAGGGGGGAGGAAGGAGTGGGGTGAGGGGGGAGGTACGAGTGGGGTGAGGGGGAGGAAGGAGTGGGGTGAGGGCGGAGGAAGGAGTGGGGTGAGGGGGGAGGAAGGAGTGGGGGGAGGAAGGAGTGGGGTGAGGGGGGAGGAAGGAGTGGGGGGAGGAAGGAGTGGGGTGAGGGGGGAGGAAGGATTGGGGTGAGGGGGTAGGAAGGAGTGGGGTGAGGGGGGAGGAAGGAGTAGGGTGAGGGGGAGGAAGGAGTGGGGTGGGGGGGAGGAAGGAGTAGGGTGAGGGGGAGGAAGGAGTGGGGTGGGGGGGAGGAAGGAGTGGGGTGGGGGGGAGGAAGGAGTGGGGGGAGGAAGGAGTGGGGTGAGGGGGGAGGAAGGATTGGGGTGAGGGGGGAGGAAGGAGTGGGATGAGGGAGGAGGTACGAGTGGGGTGAGGGGGGAGGTACGAGTGGGGTGAGGGGGGAGGAAGGAGTGGGGTGAGGGGGGAGGAAGGAGTGGGGGGAGGAAGGAGTGGGGTGAGGGGGGAGGAAGGATTGGGGTGAGGGGGTAGGAAGGAGTGGGGTGAGGGGGGAGGAAGGATTGGGGTGAGGGGGGAGGAAGGAGTGGGGTGAGGGGGGAGGAAGGAGTGGGATGAGGGGGGAGGTACGAGTGGGGTGAGGGGCGAGGTACGAGTGGGGTGAGGGGGGAGGTACGAGTGGGGTGAGGGGGGAGGAAGGAGTGGGGTGAGGGGGGAGGAAGGAGTGGGGTGAGGGGGGAGGAAGGAGTGGGGGGAGGAAGGAGTGGGGTGAGGGGGGGAGGAAGGAGTGGGGTGGGAGGGGGAGGAAGGAGTGGGGTTGGGGGGAGGAAGGAGTGGGGTGGGGGGGGAGGAAGGAGTGGGGGAGGAAGGAGTGGGGGGAGGAAGGAGTGGGGTGAGGGGGGAGGAAGGAGTGGGGTGAGGGGGGAGGAAGGAGTGGGGTGAGGGGGGAGGAAGGATTGGGGTGAGGGGGGAGGAAGGAGTGGGGTGAGGGGGGAGGAAGGATTGGGGTGAGGGGGGAGGAAGGAGTGGGGTGAGGGGGGAGGAAGGAGTGGGGTGAGGGGGAGGAAGGAGTGGGATGAGGGGGGAGGTACGAGTGGGGTGAGGGGGGAGGTACGAGTGGGGTGAGGGGGGAGGAAGGAGTGGGGTGAGGGGGGAGGAAGGAGTGGGGTGAGGGGGGGAGGAAGGAGTGGGGTGGGGGGGAGGAAGGAGTGGGGTGGGGGGGAGGAAGGAGTGGGGGAGAAGGAGTGGGGGGAGGAAGGAGTGGGGTGAGGAAGGAGTGGGGTGAGGAAGGAGTGGGGTGGGGGGGGAGGAAGGAGTGGGGTGAGGGGGGAGGAAGGAGTGGGGTGAGGGGGAGGTACGAGTGGGGTGAGGGGGGAGGAAGGAGTGGGGGGAGGAAGGAGTGGGGTGAGGGGGAGGAAGGAGTGGGGTGAGGGGGGAGGAAGGAGTGGGGTGAGGGGGGAGGAAGGAGTGGGGTGAGGGGGGAGGTACGAGTGGGGTGAGGGGGGAGGAAGGAGTGGGGTGAGGGGGGAGGAAGGAGTGGGGTGAGGGGGGAGGAAGGAGTGGGGTGGGGGTGAGGAAGGAGTGGGGTGGGGGTGAGGAAGGAGTGGGGTGAGGGGGGAGGAAGGAGTGGGGTGGGGGTGAGGAAGGAGTGGGGTGAGGGGGGAGGAAGGAGTGGGGTGAGGGGGGAGGAAGGAGTGGGGTGAGGGGGGAGGAAGGAGTGGGGTGAGGGGGGAGGAAGGAGTGGGGTGAGTGGGGGAGGGAGGAAGGGGTGGGAGGGCGAGGGGGAGGGAGGAAGTAGTGAGGTGGGGGAGGAAGGAGTGAGGTGGGGGCGGAAGGAGTGAGGTGGGGGAGGAAGGAGTGAGGTGGGGGGAGGAAGGAGTGGGTCGGGGCGGGGTGGGGTGGGGTGGGTGGGTGGGGGAGGAAGGAGTGAGGTGAGGGGGGAGGAAGGAGTGAGATGGGGGTGGGAGGAGTGGGGTGGGGTGGGGTGGGTGGGTGGGGGAGGAAGGAGTGGGTCGGGGTGGGGTGGTGTGGGGTGGGGTGGGTGGGGGAGGAAGGAGTGGGTCGGGGTGGGGTGGGGTGGGGTGGGTGGGTGGGGGAGGAAGGAGTGGGTCGGGGCGGGGCGGGGTGGGGTGGGTGGGTGGGGGAGGAAGGAGTGGGTCGGGGCGGGGCGGGGCGGGGCGGGGTGGGGTGGGGTGGGTGGGTGAGGAAGGAGTGGGTCGGGGTGGGGTGGGGTGGGGTGGGGTGGGTGGGGGAGGAAGGAGTGGGTCGGGGGTGGGGTGGGGTGGGGTGGGTGGGTGGGGGAGGAAGGAGTGGGTCGGGGTGGGGTGGGGTGGGGTGGGTGGGTGGGTGGGTGGGGGAGGAAGGAGTGGGTCGGGGTGGGGTGGGGTGGGGTGGGGTGGGTGGGGGAGGAAGGAGTGGGTCGGGGTGGGGTGGGGTGGGGTGGGTGGGTGGGGGAGGAAGGAGTGGGTCGGGGTGGGGTGGGGTGGGTGGGTGGGGGAGGAAGGAGTGGGTCGGGGTGGGGTGGGGTGGGGTGGGTGGGTGGGTGGGGGAGGAAGGAGTGGGTCGGGGCGGGGCGGGGTGGGGTGGGGTGGGGTGGGTGGGGGAGGAAGGAGTGGGGTGGGGTGCGGGGTTGGGTGGAGTTGGGTACGGGGGAGGGAGGGAGGAGTGGGGTAGGGCGAGAGCGGGTGGTGGGAGTGAAGTAGGGGGAGTGCAGTTTGGGGGAGGGGTTAGGGGAGGGAGGTGGATGGGTGGGGGGAGGTGGGCAGGGGCTTTGGGAGAGGGGGTGTGAGGGGGAGGGGAGGGGATGGGGGTTTGGGTGTAGGGGGTAGGCGGAGGGGGTGGAGGGGAAGGGGATTGGGTTGGGGGATTGGGTTTGGGGGAGGGGTAGGGGGAGGGGGCAGGGGAGGGCGTGTAGTGGGTTAGCGGGAGGGGAAGGGAAGGGGAAGGGGAGGAGGGGGAGAGGAAGGGAGAGGCGTAGGGGGAGGGGGAGAGGCGTAGGGGGGAGGGGGGAGGGGTAGGGGAGGAGGAGGGGAGGGGGTTGACGGTATAGGGGATTTACGTGGAGGGGAGGGGGTGTAGAAGGGGGGGGCAGGGGGTGTAGAGGAGTGCGAGGGGGTGTAGAAGGGGGGGAGGGGGTGTAGAGGAGTGCGAGGGGGTGTAGAAGGGGGGGAGGGGGGGAGGGGGTGTAGAAGGGGGGGAGGGGGGGAGGGGGTGTAGAGGAGTGCGAGGGGGTGTAGAAGGGGGGGAGGGGGTGTAGAAGGGGGGGAGGGGGGGAGGGGGGTTGTAGAGGAGTGCGAGGGGGTGTAGAAGGGGGGGAGGGGGTGTAGAAGGGGGGGAGGGGGGTGTACAAGGAGGGGAGGGGGGTGTAGAAGGGGGGAGGGGGGGTTGTAGAAGGGGGGGGAGGAGGGGGAGGGGGTGTAGAAGGGGGGGGAGGGGGTGTAGAAGGGGGGGGAGGGGGTGTAGAAGGGGGGGGGAGGAGGGGGAGGGGGTGTAGAAGGGGGGGAGGGGGGGGAGGGGGTGTAGAAGGGGGGAGGGGGGTGTACAAGGAGGGGAGGGGGGTTGTAGAAGGGGGGGGAGGAGGGGGAGGGGGTGTAGAAGGGGGGGGAGGGGGTGTACAAGGAGGGGAGGGGGGTGTAGAAGGGGGGGAGGGGGTGTAGAAGGGGGGGGAGGAGGGGGAGGGTGTGTAGAAGGGGGGGGAGGAGGGGGAGGGGGTGTAGAAGGGGGGGAGGGGGTGTAGAAGGGGGGGAGGAGGGGGAGGGGGTGTAGAAGGGGGGGGAGGGGGGGAGGGGGTGTAGAAGGGGGGGGGAGGGGGTGTAGAAGGGGGGGAGGGGGTGTAGAAGGGGGGGGAGGAGGGGGAGGGGGTGTAGAAGGGGGGGAGGGGGTGTAGAAGGGGGGGGAGGGGGTGTAGAGGGGGGGAGGGGGTGTAGAGGGGGGGAGGGGGGGGAGGAGGGGGGGAGGGGGTGTAGAGGAGGGGGGAGGAGGGGGAGGGGGTGTAGAAGGGGGGGGAGGGGTGTAGAAGGGGGGGAGGGGGTGTAGAAGGGGGGGAGGGGGTGTAGAGGAGGGGGGAGGAGGGGGAGGGGGTGTAGAAGGGGGGGGGAGGGGTGTAGAAGGGGGGGAGGGGGTGTAGAAGGGGGGGAGGGGTGTAGAAGGGGGGGGGAGGAGGGGGAGGGGGGTGTAGAAGGGGGGGGAGGGGTGTAGAAGGGGGGGAGGGGGTGTAGGGGGGAGGGAGGAGGGGGAGGGGGTGTAGAGGGGGGGAGGAGGGGGAGGGGGGGGAGGAGGGGGAGGGGGGGGGAGGAGAGGGGGAGGGGGTGTAGAGGGGGGGAGGAGGGGGAGGGGGGGGAGGAGGGGGAGGGGGGGGGAGGAGAGGGGGGAGGGGGTGTAGAAGGGGGGGAGGAGGGGGTGTAGAAGGGGGGGGAGGGGGAGGGGGTGTAGATAGGGGGGGAGGGGGGTGTAGATAGGGGGGGAGGGGGGTGTAGATAGGGGGGGAGGGGGGGGAAGAAGGGGGGGAGGGGGGTGTAGAAGGGGGGGAGGGGGTGTAGAAGGGGGGGGAGGAGGGGGCGGGGGTGTAGAAGGGGGGGAGGGGTGTAGAAGGGGGGGGAGGGGTGTAGAAGGGGGGGAGGGGGTGTAGAGGGGGGGGGAGGAGGGGGAGGGGGTGTAGAAGGGGGGGAGGGGAGGGGAGGGAGGGGGTTGTAGAGGAGTGCGAGGGGGTGATGTTGGTCAGTCAGTGTCTGCCATGGGATGACGGGAATGGAACCAGAGTCTTAGCCCAGAAATTATTTGATTGTTTTTGTTCCGAAGGTTTTGGGCGGGTTTTGTAATGAAGGAAACTTAGTTATGAGAATGTCTAGAAAATTAAATATCTCCCAACTCAACCATTTGTAAAGAGTAGTTTGCAAACTGGTGAGGCAGGATTGCGAATGTGTTTTCTGGGCTTTCCATGTGAACGTTGATGAGATATTTGACTGTGGGAGCCTCACATCTTGACCCTGGTTACTGATGCCGTGTAGAGAGCCTGGGCTGATCTTGCCTCATAGACACACCTGGAAACTGAGCCCAATTTTAATTCTAATTGTTTCGTTATTACCCTCTAACCGAGATTGGCTGAATTCTGCACACAATTGTTAAAAACCTTTTCTCCCATTCAAAAGTTTAATTCCCTGATAACTATATTTTATAACATGCAGAATTTTTTTTTAAAGAATCAAAGTGGATTTGGGTAATCTGGCATGAAAACTATTAGAGAGCAAAACATTTCTGGGAACCGAAGCAAATTTTTCAGCTAAAGTTTTGCATCGACCTTTTAACAGTGGCCGCACCTCTTGGGCTCAGTGCCAGGCAGCTGGATTTGTGACTAGTCTGTCTCTCTGCGCTGCTCCCAATCTCACCTACTGGCTCCACTTGGATATCCATAAACCAGGAAAAAGAGTGGGAGTGGACCTGGATCAGTAGCTCCATGTGTCCCCATAACCCAGCCTGGATCCTATTGCTGGCAGTGACTCTCACAGGTGAGTCCGGGGAGGGGAATCAGGGCACAGGAGCAGAGACTGGGGCTGCGCTCCATTTTGGGATCTGGTTACCAGGAACTAGTCCTTGTCCCTGAATCCCTGTCAATTCTATGGTGTCCTAAAAGAGGAAAGATTTTTTTCAGAACGTGGTTCTGAGCAAGTTAAAGTTCCCTGCTCGGTGGGGTGTGGGAGAATTATTTTTAAAGCTTTGTTCTATCGATGATTCTGTCGCTCAATGACAACTTTCAGTCTGGCTGCACTTGCGGTGAAACAGAGTTAAAGGCACACAGCCCCTCACACTAGCCCTGCCTTAAAGTCGCAGTGAAGCAGCCTCACAATATCCATGTTAAGACACGTTGGAGCCTGAATCATCGAAAAACATGTCTGTAACATTCCAGAACCTTAAATCATCTGCAGCTGCTTACTCAGAGTTACAGAATCAAGGCAATGGAGTTAAGATACAGATCAGCTGCGAGCTAATTGAATTTGATTTTAAATTGAATCTGATTGACTTTGAGGGCAAGTTGAACACAACGGTTTTTTTTTAGTTCACAGCCAATTTTAGAAGTATACTGTATAACATATAGCCATAATCCTTACTGGACTCGTAACCTGGTGGCCTGGATTAATAATCCACAGTCAGGAAACCAAATCCCAAAATGGCAGCTGGGGAATTTAAATTCAACTATTAATAAAATTGATAATAAAAAGTGCGTCTCTACCATGGTGACCACCAAATTACCAGATTATTGTAGAAAACCCATCTGATTTACCCACTTCCTTCTGGAAAGGAAATCTGCTGCTCCTGGCCAACATGTGACTCCAGACCCATTGCAATGTGCTTGACTCAGTGAATGATGGCACTGCCCAGTGAGTGGGCACTGCCCACTGTGGTACTGACCTGTGGAGAGCAGAATGCACGGGGTTCAGACCTGGTCTGGAGGGAGCAGGAGCTCAGCACCCTGATATAGAGAGCAGCTGTCAAGAATCCTGCTTCTGATCAATAATTCCACTGGGAGGTACCTACACAGATTTGGGATAAAGGCACAGTTGAGTTTGGGTGAGATGATCTGAATATTGGAATAATTTTCTGTGTTTTGGCCATTAACTCCCAGTTGATGTGGAGAACAGGGTTAGTGAGTAACACACACTGACATGGAGTTGGTGATCACTGAACCTTCACAGTCTGTATGTCTGAACTTTAACCTTGTTTGTTCAGTATCTGACTGTGTGAAGCCCATTTAACCAGTCTGAGGGATAAACAGAAAAATTAGCACATGTTAAAACTCTGTCACCATAAGCAACCCCTGCGGCTAGCCAGTAATTCCTACTGGACATTAAACTAGGCGTAGACAATATTGGTGATTGTGCGGGACATTTATCAAATGGCAGCATCTATGAACCAGCTCCAGATAAACAAATGGTGGATGGTAAACTCTCCCTGGATAGAATAGGTCCGAGAAGCTAAATGGCCTCCTCTTATTCCTGTGAAGCGTGGCTATTGGTTGAGGTTTGGAGGGCTGTGTGGCTATTGGTTGAGGTTTGGAGGGCTGTGTGGCTATTGGTTGAGGTTTGGAGGGCTGTGTGGCTATTGGTTGAGGTTTGGAGGGCTGTGTGGCTATTGGTTGAGGTTTGGAGGGCTGTGTGGCTATTGGTTGAGGTTTGGAGGGCTGTGTGGCTATTGGTTGAGGTTTGGAGGGTTGTGTGCCTATTGGTTGATTGCTATTGTTTGAATGGTGTGTCATAGAATAATTTATGGCACAGAAGGCCATTTGGCCCATCAAGTCTATGCCAACTTTCTGCGGAGCAATCCAATCAATCCTATTGATCCACTTGATCCGTATAGCCCTGCAGGTTTATTTCCTTGCTCTTGTATTCTATGTATGGCAAATATCCCATATACCTCCTTAACCACCTTGTCTACCTGCCTTTCAGGGATCTGTGGATATGCACACCGAGGTCCCTCTGACCTTCAGTCTTCCAGGTCCACACACAGATTCCCTCTATGGTCCCTAAGCGGCCCTACTCTTTCCATAGTTATTTGCTTACTGTTTATATATTTAAAAAAAACCCTTTATTCTACCCACCAATGCTTTCTCATGCATTCTCTTAGCTTTCTTAATTTCTCCCCCCTACCCTGTTCCTCCCTCCCCCCACCCGGCTACTCCCTCCCTGCCCCCTACCCCACTCCTCCCTCCCCCCTACACCGCTCCTCGCTCCCCCCAACCCGCTCCTCCCTCCCTCCCTTGTTGGGATTTCTACATACTGGCTAAAAGCATTCTCCTGGATGCAACTTTAGAATCTTGTTCCCTCCCTACCTTGCACACGGGATGTGGGCATTGCAACTAGGCCAGCATTTATTGCCCATTCCTAATTGCCCTTGAGAAGGTGGTGGTGAAATGCCTTCTTGTGGTGTAGGTACACCCGAGTGCTGTTAGGGAGAGAGTTCCAGGATTTTGACCCAGCAACATGAAGGAACGGCGATATATTTCCAAGTCAGGATGGTGAGTGGCTTGGAGGGCAGCTCCCAGGTGGTGGTGTTCCCATCTATCTGCTGCCTTTGTCCTTCTAAGTAGTAGAGGTCGCAGGTTTGGAAGATACTGTCGAAGGAGCCATGGTGAATTCCTGCAGTGCATCTTGTAGATGGTACACACTGCTGCCACTGTGCATCAGTGGTGGAGGGAGTGAATGTTTGTGGATGTGGTGCCAATCAAGTGGGCTGCTTTGTCCTGGACTGTGTCTAGTTTCTTGATTCTATTGCAGCTGCATCCAGGCAAGTGCGGGGTATTCCATCGCACTCTTGCCTTGTGCCTTGTAGCTAGTGGACAGGCTTTGGGGAGTCAGGAGGTGAGTTACTCATGGCAGGGTTCCCAGCCTCTGACCTGCTCTTGTAGCCACAGTATTTTATGGTTAGTCCAGTTAGTTTTGGGTCAATGGTAACCCCCAGGATGTTGATAGTGGGGGATTCAGTGATGGTAAAGCCATCGGATGTCGAGGGGAGATGGTTACATTTTCTCTTGTTTGAAATGCTCATTGCCTGGCACTTGTGTGGCTCAAATGTTACTTGCCACTTATCTGGCCAAGCCTGAATGTTGACCAGGTCTTGCTGCATTTGGACACGGACTGCCCCAGGTTGTCCATTTTGGCAGGAAGAGTAGGAAAACAGAATATCATTTAATTAGAGAGAGAGACTGCAAAATGCTGCACAGCAATAATCTGCGCACTGAGATCAGTTTGGGTTCTGCCAGGGCCACTCAGCTCCTGACATCATTACAGCCTTAGTCCAAACATAGACAAAAGAGCTGAACTCCCAAGGTGAGGTGAGAGTGACTGCCCTTGACGTCAAGGCAGCATTTGACCAAATGTAGCATCAAGGAGCCCTGGTAAAACTGAAGTTAATGAGAATCAGGGGGAAAATTCTCTGCTGATTGGAGTCATACCCAGCACAAAGGAAGATGGTTGTGGTTGCTGGAGGTCAGTCATCTCAGCTCCAAGACATCACTGCAGGAGTTCCTCAGGATAGTGTCCTCGACCCAACCATCTTCAGTTGCTTCATCAATACCCTTCCTTCAATTATAAGGTCAAAAGTGGGGATGTTCACTGATGATTGCATAATGTTCAGTACCATTCGTGACTCTTCAGATACTGAAGTAACTCACTATACTGACTTGGAAATATATCACTGTCGTTGGGTCCGAATCCTGGAATTCCCTTCCTAAAAGCATTGTAGGTGTACCTATACCACATGGACTGCAGTGGTTCAAGAAGGCAGCTCATCACCACCTTCTCAAGGGCAATTAGGAATGGGCAATAAATACTGGCCCAGCCAGTGATGCATCATACCATGAAGGAATAATTTTAAGTAAACGAGAGGTCTGGGGAACAGTGTGTGAGGGGGCTGGGTGTCAGACAATGATGCAGTGTTAAACGAAGGCCTATCTGCCCTCAGGTGGGTTTCAATGATCCTATGACACTATTCTGAAGAGCTGTTCTGCACCTGAATCCTGGGGCCAATAATTATCCCTCAACCAACATCACTAAAACAGATTATTTGGTCATTATTACGTTACTAATTGTGGGATTTTTCTGTGTGTAAATTGGCTGCTGTGTGTTGGATAGTGCGACTGGAGAGAAGAACATCATTGCAAGAGCATATTTACCTTCACCCAGAAAATCTCAATGAAAGTGAAATCGAAGTGAGTTTCTGCTTTGGTACAGTAATGCTGCCACACTCACTCAGCCCATCGCCATCCTCCTCACACACACAATAAAGAATGGTTACAACAAGGAGGACATGCAGCCCATTGTGTCCCTGTCAGCTCTTTGCAAGAGCTTTGCTCATCACATACACCCTTCCCACCCCCACCACCCCACAACACCCCCCATAGCTCCGTTAAATAGAAACAGGCAGTGTTAGCCCTTGTTTAAATCTTTCAAGCGCAGGTTACACGATCTCCAGAGGGAGAGACCCAAACACACAGTGTTTGCTAAAGTCTCAACCAAGATCCTCCAATAGACTATCAGACACCAACTAACCCCCAAACCAACAACATATTGCATTTATATAGCACCGTTGAAACTTTGCAAGGCGCCTCATAAAGTCGAAATCAATCGAGTTTTGATATCCAGTCACATACGATGTTAGGGATAGGTGACCAAAAGCTCAGTCAAACAAGGTGGTTTTAAGGTGAGTCTTAAATGAGGAGAAGGTCTAAAGACAGAGAAGGTTTTGAGAGGAAATTCCAGGGTGTTGGGCCCAGGCAGCTGAAGGTATAGAGGGTGGTAAAGAAAACCACTGTAACAGGGAACAGCCAGGGTGAAGGAGAGTAACCATTTTAATGGAAACAAGGAGGTGGTGTGTTTGAGAAAACCAGAGATGTCGTGACAAATGGAAAGGTAGAAATTGCAGTTGTGAGTGAATTGGGGGAGAGTTTATTCCAGCTACAGAAGGAAGTCAGGGTGGGGTGTGGAAGGGGGTGTGAGTGGAGAGCGGTACCAAATGTGATCAGAGACAGCCTTCTCTGTGGCAACCCAGATATTTCTTAAGTGGGATAATGATAGAGAATAAAAATCTCAAAGAATTAGTTACAGGAATTAAAATCTAGACACGGAGTGTACAGGGTGACTGTTTATTCAGCAGGATAAGGATCATTCACTGTGTAACTGTCAAGAGTCACTGTTTATTCAGGGTAAGGATCACTCACTGTGTAACTGTACAGAGTCACTGTTTATTCAGGGTAAGGATCACTCACTGTGTAACTGTACAGAGTCACTGTTTATTCAGGGTAAGGATCACTCACTGTGTAACTGTACAGAGTCACTGTTTATTCAGGGTAAGGATCACTCACTGTGTGACTGTACAGTGTCACTCTTTATTCAGGGTAAGGATCACTCACTGTGTAACTGTCGAGAGTCACTGTTTATTCAGGGTAAGGATCACTTACCGTGTAACTGTCGAGAGTCACTGTTTATTCAGGGTAAGGATCACTCACTGTGTGACTGTACAGTGTCACTCTTTATTCAGGGTAAGGATCACTCACTGTGTAACTGTCGAGAGTCACTGTTTATTCAGGGGAAGGATCACTTACTGTGTAACTGTCGAGAGTCACTGTTTATTCAGGGTAAGGATCACTCACTGTAACTCTCGAGAGTCACTGTTTATTCAGGGTAAAGATCACTCACTGTGTAACTGTCGAGTGTCACTGTTTATTCAAGGTAAGGATCACTCATTGTGTAACTGTACAGAATCACTGTTTATTCAGGGGAAGGATCACTCACTGTGTAACTGTTGAGAGTCACTGTTTATTCAGGGTAAGGATCACTCACTGTGTAACTCTCGAGAGTCACTGTTTATTCAGGGTAAAGATCACTCACTGTAACTGTCGGGTGTCACTGTTTATTCAAGGTAAGGATCACTCACTGTGTAACTACAGAATCGCTGTTTATTCAGGGGAAGGATCACTCACTGTGTAACTGTCGAGAGTCACTGTTTATTCAGGGGAAGGATCACTCACTGTGGAACTCTCGAGAGTCACTGTTTATTCAGGGTAAGGGTCACTCATTGTGTAACTGTCGAGAGTCACTGTTTATTCAGGGTATGGATCACTCGCTGTGTAACTGTACAGAGTGACTGTTTATTCAGGGTAAGGATCACTCACTGTGTAACTGTACAAAGTGACTGTTTATTCAGGGTAAGGATCACTCACTGTGTAACTGTACAGAGTTACTGTCTATTCAGGGTAAGGATCACTCACTCACTGTGTAACTCTCGAGAGTCACTGTTTATTCATGGTAAGGATCACTCACTGTGTAACTCTCGAGAGTCACTGTTTATTCAGGGTAAGGATCACTCACTGTGTAACTCTCGAGAGTCACTGTTTATTCAGGGTAAGGATCACTCACTGTGTAACTCTCGAGAGTCACTGTTTAGTCAGGGTGGGGATCACTCACTGTGTAACTGTCGAGAGTCACTGTTTATACAGGGTAAGGATCACTCACTGTGTAACTGTCGAGAGTCACTGTTTGTTTATTCAGGGTAAGGATCACTCACTGTGTGACTATACAGGGTCACTCTTTATTCAGTAATTTAATGGTGAGTTGATTAAGTATTGACTTTGCAATGACACTGTGAACAATCCTTACCCTGCTGAATGACCGTTGATGTGGTGATGAGGAATATGATGTGTTTTCTGTGCAGGTGTTGTTGAAGTTGGTGCCATTGAGATTTACACTGGAGGCAATGTCGAGGCTCGGAATGGCAGTGAGCAACGTCTAAGGTGCACGTTTCGGTCCAGTGCTCCTGTCAGCAAGCAAACCACTGTCACCTGGCAATTCTGGCCCCTTGAAAATGGGAATGGAGAGTCTGTAAGTATCCTGCAGGAAATTCCTGGTTCTCTCATATCAGATACAAGTTATCTGAGTTTGAATCAGTCCAGGCTTGACACTGCTTAAAACAAGGCCAACTAAAGATCCTTAAAACCGCAAGCAGCCCCACCCTGAATCCCAGCAAATCTGCCTCACTCAGCCCTCCATTACTCACTCACTTGTTGCTCTAATTTCCTGGTCCTGTAATGAAGGCTTTTAAGTAACATTGCTGCTTCATCACTGGGTGAATCTAACAATGCAATTCTCATTTGAGCAGTGATCAAACTTCCTGTTAAGTAGATTTCAACCTCTGAGCTCACAACCACCCTTGGAAAAGTATTTCATTGGCTGTAAAGCACTTTGAGACATCCTGGGGTGTTGAAAGACCCTATAGAAATGCAAGTTCTTTCATCTGTGGGTCCTAAGGCCCTAGGGTTTCTGGCCCATGAAGATAAAGAGTCTCGAACACCTCCTGTCCTCAATCTGACAAACGCCTCTTGTCAATAAGATATAATAATTCTCATAATGTTACTGGAATTCATTGTAAACGAGAATAATAGTTGGATGTGTCTACATGTGTTTGTGTGTGTGGATGTGTATGGGCGTGAGATTTAATTGAATTAGAGGCAGCAAGTCTGGGTGCTTTGATCTAAGATGGGAGGTTATGTTTGAAATGTTAATTAGATAAACATGGGGAAGTTTAGAAACATAGGTGTCAAGGGAACATTTGCATTTTGAAATAAACCAGGCCAGATTGTTTTCAAAGGAGGGAGTAATTGTGTCATCTAGTCACATGAAGTTTTGAAACAGTGTGTTTGTTTTCCCCAAAGATTACTGGTAAAACTTAGTGCTATGAGAGGGGTTTATTATCAGGGAGATAAAGTCCAAAGGCATGGTGAAACAATGGGTATTTGCATTCAAAGAGAAAGATATGTACAAAGAAGGAGCAAGGGCTGTGTGTAAGGGTAGGCATTTTTAAGATTTTACAAGTGTGTGAAAAGCCTTCAGCATCTATGCCTCAAGCTGATGTTTTCAAAGGACTGAAGTTAAGAAAACTCACTTGGAAGTCGACTTTTTCAGGGTATCATGTTTCTCTGCCTGGGTCTTTTAAAATCCATGTGTCTTAACATTGCCTTAACAAAACTGTAAGTGGGAGTTAGATTGATTAGGAGCTTTAGAAGTTATCATAGTAATAATTTTTAGATCTATGTATGTATTTAAAATCATTTCCCTTATAAATATTTAACCTAGTTTTTTAAAAACCTATAACACTTGGTGGTCTAATTACTACTGAATTCAAGGTACATATCTCAAAATGTATACAAATTGAAAATTAGTTGTGATAATTGTTTTGAGTTTCCCTGGGATTTGAACAGCTCGGCATTTACCATCAGCTGTGTCATAACACACAGAAGTCTTTCCCTGACACCTGTGGGTTCCTGGAATGCGGAGACCAAGGCCCAGAGCCTACCCAAGCTGTGAGTGGAGCAGGTCAGTCACTACATTCTTGGTTAGGAGGTGGGGAGGGGCTGGGGGGGGCTGGTCTCAGATCCTGATACTGGCCAGTAGCATGCTGATGTCAGGATTCAGCTGAGGAATAAGGCCAAAACCATGGTGAAACAACAGGATGGTACGCAGTGAATCACCTGGGACACAGAGAATAGAAAGCTCAGTGGAACCCTAGAGGCCATCCTGTGTCTGGAGAACTGAGTCCCCAGAAATAGTCAGCTCATCCTGACAGTGTATGGGGAGATTTACTAGAATGGCTGAAGGAATGAGGAATTTCAGTTAATGTGGAGAGACTGGAGAAGATGCGACTGTTCTCCTTGGAGCTGAGAAGGGTAAAAGGTGATTTAATCGAGGTGTTCAATATCACGAGGGGCTTTGATAGAGTAAATAAGGAAAAGCTGTTTCCAGTGGCAGAAGGACCAGTAACCAGAGATTAGTGGAAAAAATCAATATGGGGAGATGGGAGCATTTTTTTAATGCAGCATGTATTTTTTTTTATTCATTCATGGGATGTGGGCTTCTCTGGCTGGGCCAGCATTTATTGCCCATCCCTAATTGCCCTTGAGAAGATGGTGGTGATCTGCCTTCTTGAACCGCTGCAGTCCATGTGTGTAGGTACACCCACAGTGCTGTTAGGGAGGGAGTTCCAGGATTTTGACCCAACGACAGTGAAGAAACGGCGATATATTTGCACGTCAGGATGGTGAGTGACTCGGAGGGGAACTTCCAGGTGATGCTGTTCCCATCTAAGTGCTGCCCTTGTCCTTCTGGATGGTAGTGGCCATGGGTTTGGAAGATGCTGTCCAAGGAGCCTTGGTGAATTCCTGCATCTTGTAGATGGTACACACTGCTGCTACTCTGTGTCGGTGGTGGAGGGAGTGAGTTTGTGGATGTGGTGCCAATCAAGTGGCTGCTTTGTCCTGGATGGTGTCAAGCTTCTTGAGTGTTGTTGGAGCTGCACTCATCTAGGCAAGTGTGGAGTATTCCATCACACTCCTGACTTGTGCCTTGTAGATGGTGGACAGGCTTTGGAGAGTCAGGAGGTGAGTTCTCTCTGCAGGATTTCTAGCCCCTAACCTGCTCTTGTAGCCACTGTATTTTATGGCTGGTCTAGTTCAGTTTCTAGTCAATGGTAACCCCCCAGGATGTTGATAGTGGGGGATTCAGTGATGGTAATGCCATTGAATTTAAAGGGGCGATAGTTGGATTCTCTCTTGTTGGAGATGGTCATTGCCTGACACTTGTGTGGCGTGAATGTTACTTGCAACTTGTCAGCCCAATCCTGGATATTGTCCAGGTCTTGCTGCATATGGACATGGACTGCTTCAGTATCTGAGTCGAGAATGTTGCTGAATATAGCATCACTCTGCTGATGATGGAGAATAGACTGAAGGGGCAGTAATTGGCCAGGTTTGTCCTGCTTTTTATGGACAGGACATACCTGGGCAATTTTCCACATAGCCGGGTTCTGACCTGCAAAGCACTGCCTGACAGGGAGTAGAAGCAAATTCAATAATAACTTTCTAAAGGCTATTGGTAAAATATTTGGAAAAGAAAAAATTGCAGGGCTGTGTGGAAAGAGCAGGGTGAGTGGGACAAATTGTATGATCTTTCAAAGAGCCAGCACAGGCACGATGGACAGAATGGCCTCTTTCTGTGCTGTGGTTCTAAGTAAGCAGATAAAGGAGAATCATGAAGGAGGAAATGGGGAGAAATGTTTATAGTAAAATCTCTAGGCTCTGGATTTGATTTCCTCACCGGCTTATACCATCCCTAACTGCTGGCACTGAGAGACGCTGTAAGCACTCTCACAATCCATCGCTACAGGGAGGCACTGAGAGACGCTGTCAGCACTCTCACAATCCAACGCTACAGGGAGGCACTGAGAGACGCTGTCAGCACTCTCACAATCCATCGCTACAGGGAGGCAAGGGACAGGTTAGAGAGTAAACCTCCCTCTACACTGTCCCCATCAAACACTCCCAGGGCAGGTACAGCACGGGGTTAGATACAGAGTAAAGCTCCCTCTACACTGTCCTCATCAAACACTCCCAGGGCAGGTACAGCACGGGGTTAGATAGAAAGTAAAGCTCCCTCTACACTGTGCCCATCAAACACTCCCAGGGCAGGTACAGCACAGGGTTAGATACAGAGTAAAGCTCCCTCTACACTGTGATGACGAAGAGGCCGCCCAATTCAGTAAGCCAATAAAAACCCTTTCCCTTTCTCCACAGATCTTTTATTATCTCCAGCAGCCGTACCCTCCTTCTACTGGCCGGTTCAAGGGCCGAGTGGCCTGGTCTGGGGATATTTGGAAAAAGGATGCTTCAATCATTGTGAGTGAACTGCAATTTACAGACAACGGAACCTTCCATTGCACGGTGATGAATCCCCCTGATGTACACGGTGTTGCTGGAGAAATTAAACTCCGCGTCGTCCATAAAGGTTTGTGGATGATAGGGGTTGTGTTTGGATGATGAGGGATTTGGGTTGGGATGATAGGGGGTGTTTGTTGGGCCGATTGGAGGTTTGTATTGGAATCTGGGATGAGTTTCTGGTGTTGGTGGTGGGGGCAGAGGGGTGGATCGGAGGCAGGGAGCAGAGGGGTGGATCGGAGGCAGGGAGCAGAGGGATGGATCGGGGGTAGGGGGCAGAGGGATAGATGGGGGTAGGGGGCAGAGGGATGGATAAGGGGCAGGGGGCAAGGGGTGGATCAGGGTGCGGGGGTGAGGGGTGTTGGGGGCAGAG
Organism: Carcharodon carcharias; assembly: GCF_017639515.1. Taxonomy (NCBI): domain Eukaryota; kingdom Metazoa; phylum Chordata; class Chondrichthyes; order Lamniformes; family Lamnidae; genus Carcharodon; species Carcharodon carcharias. The sequence continues at coordinate 26,313,145 of NC_054491.1, forward strand.
GGATGGATAGGGGGCAGGGGGCAGAGGGATGGGCAGGGGGCAGAGGGATGGGCAGGGGGCAGAGGGATGGGCAGGGGGCAGAGGGATGGGCAGGGGGCAGAGGGATGGGCAGGGGGCAGAGGGATGGGCAGGGGGCAGAGGGATGGGCAGGGGGCAGGGGGCAGAGGGATGGATAGGGGGGCAGGGGGCAGAGGGATGGATAGGGGGGCAGGGGGCAGAGGGATGGATAGGGGGGCAGGGGGCAGAGGGATGGATAGGGGGGCAGGGGGCAGAGGGATGGGCAGGGGGGCAGGGGGCAGAGGGATGGGCAGGGGGGCAGGGGGCAGAGGGATGGGCAGGGGGGCAGGGGGCGGAGGGATGGGTAGGGGGGCGGGGGGATGGGTAGGGGGGCGGGGGGCAGAGGGATGGGTAGGGGGGTAGGGGGCGGAGGGATGGGTAGGGGGCGGAGGGATGGGTGGGGGGGGCGGAGGGTGGAGGGATGGGTAGGAGGGTAGGGGGCATAGGGATGGGTAGGGGGGCAGGGGGCAGAGGGATGGATAGGGGGTAGGGGGGCAGAGGGATGGATAGGGGGTAGGGGGGCAGAGGGATGGATAGGGGGCAGGGGGCAGAGGGATGGATTGGCAGTACAGAGCAGAGGGGTAGGTCGGGGGGCAGGATCGGGGGCAGGGGGCAGTGGGATGCATCGGGGGCAGGGGGCAGGGGGATGGATCGGGGGCAGGGGGATGGACTGGGGGGTAGGTGGCAGAGGGGTGTTGGGGTTTTGGGGTTGATTTCTGCAGCAGGGTTTACAGCAAAAACAAAGATGTGAGAGGTGTTCTGAAATGCCCTTCACCATCTCACCAGCCCCTGAAGTGCATTGTATTCAATGAGGTATTTTTGAATTGTATTCAATGTTGCTATCCTAGAAACTCATCCTGCAATTGGTAGACAGCAAGATCCCACAGGTACGAATATGATAATAACCATGAAGTCGGTTTCAGTGATGTTGCTTGGAGATAACTATTGGCCAGGGCACCAGAGACAACTCCTTCTGTGAAATGGTGACATTCACCCAGATGGGCAGGTGCGGCCTTGGTTTAATGTTTCATCGAAAAGTCAATGCAGCACTCCGTCAGTGCTGACCCTCCGACGGTGCGGCACTCCGTCAGTGCTGACCCTCCGACGGTGCGGCACTCCGTCAGTGCTGACCCTCCGACGGTGCGGCACTCCGTCAGTGCTGACCCTCCGACGGTGCGGCACTCCGTCAGTGCTGACCCTCCGACGGTGCGGCACTCCGTCAGTGCTGACCCTCCGACGGTGCGGCACTCCGTCAGTGCTGACCCTCCGACGGTGCGGCACTCCGTCAGTGCTGACCCTCCGACGGTGCGGCACTCCGTCAGTGCTGACCCTCCGACGGTGCGGCACTCCGTCAGTGCTGACCCTCCGACGGTGCGGCACTCCGTCAGTGCTGACCCTCCGACGGTGCGGCACTCCGTCAGTGCTGACCCTCCGACGGTGCGGCACTCCGTCAGTGCTGACCCTCCGACGGTGCGGCACTCCGTCAGTGCTGACCCTCCGACGGTGCGGCACTCCGTCAGTGCTGACCCTCCGACGGTGCGGCACTCCGTCAGTGCTGACCCTCCGACGGTGCGGCACTCCGTCAGTGCTGACCCTCCGACGGTGCGGCACTCCGTCAGTGCTGACCCTCCGACGGTGCGGCACTCCGTCAGTGCTGACCCTCCGACGGTGCGGCACTCCGTCAGTGCTGACCCTCCGACGGTGCGGCACTCCGTCAGTGCTGACCCTCCGACGGTGCGGCACTCCGTCAGTGCTGACCCTCCGACGGTGCGGCACTCCGTCAGTGCTGACCCTCCGACGGTGCGGCACTCCGTCAGTGCTGACCCTCCGACGGTGCGGCACTCCGTCAGTGCTGACCCTCCGACGGTGCGGCACTCCGTCAGTGCTGACCCTCCGACGGTGCGGCACTCCGTCAGTGCTGACCCTCCGACGGTGCGGCACTCCGTCAGTGCTGACCCTCCGACGGTGCGGCACTCCGTCAGTGCTGACCCTCCGACGGTGCGGCACTCCGTCAGTGCTGACCCTCCGACGGTGCGGCACTCCGTCAGTGCTGACCCTCCGACGGTGCGGCACTCCGTCAGTGCTGCCTAGATTATCATGCCCAAGCCTCTGGTGTGGGGTATACATCGACATCCCCTGGAATCACGAGCGAGGTTGAGGAGCGAGGTTCAGTGGTGAGAGTGCTGCCCACTTCATCACAGCTGAGAGTTGAACCTGAAACAGTCGCAATATGTTTGAGAGCGAGAATGGTGATAATCTTGAAAGCAAGAAACTTAGGTAAACTCCCCTAATTAAGGTGTTTTTTTAACCTGGCAACACTTTGTGTTCACATATGGACCTGGTCCATTTTGTTATAAGAAAAACCAGAGTCAGGGAAAAGGGGAATTTCATGTCTAAATCTGTCTCAGGGCACTTTCCTGGCCTCTTCATCGCTCTTGCCTGCTCCAGCACATCCTTCGGATACAGCACCATTAAAGCCCCTTCCTCCACATCCACTGCCCTTCCCCACTCTCTCTCCCTTTTCCCACTCTCTCTGTCCCTCACTTTCCCCACCCTCCCTCTCCTTCCCCACTCTCACTTTCTCTTCCCTTCCCACACTCTCTCCCCTTTCCGCTTTCTCCTCTTCTCCCTCTCTCTCTATCCGGTCCTCCGTTTTTCTCTCTCTCTCTCACTCCTCTTCCCCATACTCACTCTATATTCCTCCCCCCCTTCTTCACCACACCCTAACCCAATCATTCTCCAACAGGGTCTCGATGATTCTCATACTCACCTACCCACCCTCTGATCAATGATGAAAACTGGGATCTTTCTGTGCGGTGGAGGTGTGGGACATTGCTCAGAGTCGGTGTGCTCAGTCTAATCTCTCTCTATCTCCTGTCTGTAGTCACTTACTCGGAGATGCTGATCCTGGGCATTGTGATCGGAAGTGCCACAGGCCTGGTGGTGCTGATTGTTGTCGCCGTGGTCACTATTCAGCTTCTGCGTAAGAGGAACGAGAAGGAGGAAGAGGAAGAGGACAAACCCGAGTACGAAAACAAGAACGGGTAAGGGGCGGCTCTGACTTTTTCAGGAGTGCCCCTGGGTGGGGTGGCTGCAGGTGGAACTATCTTCTGTCCTGACCTTCTAGTTTCCATAAACGTGAATTGTAATCTTTTTATTTTTTACTGCTAGGCCATACATAGACACAGGTTATGACAGCCTCCTTCCCCACGGCCCGAAACTTCCCCTAAACCCTCTCCCTCCCCAGCTCTCTCTCTCTCTCTCTCTCTTGCCCCATTCCCCCTCTCTCTCCCCTTTCCCCTTTCTCCCTACCCCCTTTCTCCTTCCCCTCTGAAGAACATAAGAACTAGGAGCAGGAGTGGGAAATTCAGCCCCTCGAGCCTGCCCTGCCATTCAATACGATCATGGCTGATCTCATTTCAGCCTCAACTCCAATTTCCCTCCCTCTCCCCATAATCTTTCAACCCGTTACTAATTAAAAATCTATCTATCTTCTCAAATTTATTCAACGTCCCGGCATCCACTGCACTCTGAGGTGAATTCCACAGATTCACGCCCCTTTGAGAAAAGTAATTCCTCCTCATCTCTGATTTAAATCTACCATCTCTTAGCATAAAACTATGGCCTCTCGTTCTAGAATGCCCCAGAAGGGGAAACATCCACTCCACATCTACTTTGTCTCTCCCCTTTAGCATCTTATATACCTCAATTAGATCTCCTCTCATCCTTCTAAACTCTAGCGAGTATAGGCCTAACCTGCTCGATCTCTCCTCATAAGACAAGCCCTGCATCTCTGGAATCAATCTAGTGAACCTCCTCTGAACTGCCCCCAGTGCAACTACGTCCTTCCTCAAGTAAAGGGACCAAAACTGTGCACAGTACTCCAGGTGCGGTCTCACCAATGCCTTGTATAGTTGCAACAACACTTCCCTATTTTTATATTCTATTCCTTTAGCAATTATTACCAAAATTCCATTTGCCTTCCTTATTACCTGCTGTACCTGCATACTAGCTTTCAGCTCTCCCCCATTTCCTTCTCCCTCCCCTTCCCCCCCCTTTCCTTCCCCTCTCTATCTCTGTCTCCCCTTTCCCCTCTCTCTCCATTCCTCCCCGCTCTTTCTTCCCCTTCCCTCCCTCTTCCTCTCCCCTCCCCCTCTCTCTCTCTCTCTCTCTCTCCCCGTTTCGCTCTCTCTCTCTCCACTTTCCCTCCCTCCCTCTTTCCCTCTCTTTCACCTACTGTTGCCTTCCCCTTCCTCGCTTTCTCTCTCCCTCCCTTTCACCTTCCTCTCCCCTCCCCTTTCCCCCCCCTCTCTCCCTCTATCTATTAGCATCTCCCCAGTTGCTGACACTGATATATCTCAAATCCCGATTTCAGATTAATCCACCAATGAGGCAAAAACTCTTTCCAAACCTCCCGAAGCACAAAATTCTACTTGAAATACTGCAAAACAGCAACTCAAAGGGAACTGAATTTCTGCTTTCCCAAAGCCCATTTCCATGGTTGGACCCTCCTGTAGCTTCACAGACAGAATTTAAAACCTATTGGCCATCGTGTAACCACAATTTCCAGATTTACCTCATCATCTCAGGCTTCCTGAACCCTGAACCCGTGAACTCTGAGAATCCAAAAGGCTGAGCCCCCGAGGCAGGGGATGGGACACTGGTCCACCTTTCAGCTTCTCCTCTCTCACCTCCATCTCTCTCTTTGTCTTACAGCACAGAACTGGAGAAATTAAACTGTGAAACAGAGAATCTGACAGAAGTGGCAGAGTCAGTGGGAGTCTCCTGACACAGTGAAGCAGTCAGGTAGCTTACTGAACATAAAGATTATGATAAAGATTACATTACTGTGACCGTGATACAATCTCAGCTTCAGCTCAGTCTCAATAGTAGCATAGCCACAGGAATCAGAAAGTGTGGGTTCAAGTCCCACTCCAGAGAGTCAAACAAAACATTTAGCCTGATATTCCCAGAGGGAGCGCTGCGCTGTCAGAGGGTCAGTACTGAGGGAGCGCTGCGCTGTCAGAGGGTCAGTACTGAGGGAGCGCTGCGCTGTCAGAGGGTCAGTACTGAGGGAGCGCTGCGCTGTCAGAGGGTCAGTACTGAGGGAGTGCTGCGCTGTCAGAGGGTCAGTACTGAGGGAGTGCTGCGCTGTCAGAGGGTCAGTACTGAGGGAGTGCTGCGCTGTCAGAGGGTCAGTACTGAGGGAGTGCTGCGCTGTCAGAGGGTCAGTACTGAGGGAGTGCTGCGGCGCTGTCAGAGGGTCAGTACTGAGGGAGTGCTGCGGCGCTGTCAGAGGGTCAGTACTGAGGGAGTGCTGCGGCGCTGTCAGAGGGTCAGTACTGAGGGAGTGCTGCGGCGCTGTCAGAGGGTCAGTACTGAGGGAGTGCTGCGGCGCTGTCAGAGGGTCAGTACTGAGGGAGTGCTGCGGCGCTGTCAGAGGGTCAGTACTGAGGGAGTGCTGCGGCGCTGTCAGAGGGTCAGTACTGAGGGAGTGCTGCGGCGCTGTCAGAGGGTCAGTACTGAGGGAGTGCTGCGGCGCTGTCAGAGGGTCAGTACTGAGGGAGTGCTGCGGCGCTGTCAGAGGGTCAGTACTGAGGGAGTGCTGCGGCGCTGTCAGAGGGTCAGTACTGAGGGAGTGCTGCGGCGCTGTCAGAGGGTCAGTACTGAGGGAGTGCTGCGGCGCTGTCAGAGGGTCAGTACTGAGGGAGTGCTGCGGCGCTGTCAGAGGGTCAGTACTGAGGGAGTGCTGCGGCGCTGTCAGAGGGTCAGTACTGAGGGAGTGCTGCGGCGCTGTCAGAGGGTCAGTACTGAGGGAGTGCTGCGGCGCTGTCAGAGGGTCAGTACTGAGGGAGTGCTGCGGCGCTGTCAGAGGGTCAGTACTGAGGGAGTGCTGCGGCGCTGTCAGAGGGTCAGTACTGAGGGAGTGCTGCGGCGCTGTCAGAGGGTCAGTACTGAGGGAGTGCTGCGGCGCTGTCAGAGGGTCAGTACTGAGGGAGTGCTGCGGCGCTGTCAGAGGGTCAGTACTGAGGGAGTGCTGCGGCGCTGTCAGAGGGTCAGTACTGAGGGAGTGCTGCGGCGCTGTCAGAGGGTCAGTACTGAGGGAGTGCTGCGGCGCTGTCAGAGGGTCAGTACTGAGGGAGTGCTGCGGCGCTGTCAGAGGGTCAGTACTGAGGGAGTGCTGCGGCGCTGTCAGAGGGTCAGTACTGAGGGAGTGCTGCGGCGCTGTCAGAGGGTCAGTACTGAGGGAGTGCTGCGGCGCTGTCAGAGGGTCAGTACTGAGGGAGTGCTGCGGCGCTGTCAGAGGGTCAGTACTGAGGGAGTGCTGCGGCGCTGTCAGAGGGTCAGTACTGAGGGAGTGCTGCGGCGCTGTCAGAGGGTCAGTACTGAGGGAGTGCTGCGGCGCTGTCAGAGGGTCAGTACTGAGGGAGTGCTGCGGCGCTGTCAGAGGGTCAGTACTGAGGGAGTGCTGCGGCGCTGTCAGAGGGTCAGTACGGAAGGAATGTTGCAGCATTGATTGTTCTTCTTGTTCTGAGCTGCTGCCTTGAACCGCTGCAGTCCATGTGGTGTAGGTACACCCACAGTGCTGTTAGGGAGGGAGTTCCAGGATGGTGAGTGACTCGGAGGGGAACTTCCAAGGTGGTGGTGTTCCCATCTATCTGCTGCCCTTGTCCTTCTTTCAAGGTGATGGTGTTCCCATCTATCTGCTGTCCTTGTCCTTCTAGGTGGTAGAGGTTGTGAGTTTGGAAGGTACTGTTGTGTTACTGCAGTGCACCTTTGTAGAGAAATACCACAAACCTTTAGTGACACTCTTAAATTCTAAGGAATTCAGACTGAGAATGCTGAGCTTTGAAGCAAAGACAAAGTATGTTCCAGGATACAGCAAATGCTTCATCCCATATCTCAGTAGCAAGGCCTGAACAAGTCAATGTAGCCCTTGTTGAAGAGGTAGAAATGACTAAATGAAATCAGAGATGCACAGGAATCTGATGATCAGTGTGCTCAGCAGAGTCTGAGATCACCTGCAGGACTCAAATCTCCAATCTGTGCCTCCAATTCCTGGGGAGATGATGGTGTAGTGATATTGTTGCGGGACTAGTAACCCTGAGATCTAGGTAATGCCCTGGGGACCCAGGTTCAAATCCTGCCACAGCAGATGGTGGAATTTGAATTCAATTAAAAGTCTAATGATGACCATGAAACCATTGTTGATTGTTTTGTAAAAACCCATCCTTTAATGTCCTTAAGGAAATTTGCTGTCCTTACCTGGTCTGGCCTACATGTGACTAATAGTTCACTCTTTAAAATAAAAGCCCTCTGAACATTTAGGGATGGGCAGTAATTGCCATCCTAACCAATGACACCCACATCCCATGATCGAATTAAAAAAAATCTCCTCCACAGTAGCAGAGAGGTAGACACAGTGTGTCCCTATAAAAAAGAAACGGAAGTCAGAGACTTCAGGGGAGATGTAGTATAATGGGGAGAATTGGAGGCTTGGGGGAGATGTAGTATAAGGGGTGACTAACTGTATGATATGCTAATGAGAGACAGTATACTTCATTACAGGAAGTGATGCAATGTCTCATGATCTTCCTCTCTCTTGTAGACCTCATGGCAAGATGAGGTTTCTCAATAAAGTTAGTGTTTTTCTTAGCTCAGCAGACTCTATAAATAATCCATATTAGCACAACAAGTCCAAGAATATTATATGCATATTGAGGTGGATGTAAAGGATCCCATAGATTATTTTGAAGAAGAGCAATTGGTGTCCTGGCCAATAGTTATTCTTCAAACAATTTCACAGAAGCAGATTACCTGGTCATGATCACACTGTTAACCACATTCTTAAATGTTGGTGGATGCTAGCACAACTAAAGCCGAAGCAGGAGATGGCACACTGTTGCCACCATGCATTGATGGTGGAGGGAGTGAATGTTGAAGGTGGTAGATGTGGCGCCAATCAAACAGGCTGCTTTGTCCTGGATGTTGTCGAGCTTCTTGTGTGGTGTTGGAGCTGCACTCATCCAGGCAAGTAGAGAGTGTTCCATCACGCTCCTGATTTGTGCCTTGTAGATGGTGGACAGGCTTTGGGGAGTCAGGAGGTGAGTTACTCACTGCAAGATTGCTAGTATTCCTAGGATCTGTTCTTGTAGCCATATTATTCATATGGCTGGTCCAGTTTAATTTCTGGTCATTGGTAATCCCCAGGATGTTGATAGTGGGGGATTCAGTGATGGTAATGCCATTGAATGTTAGGGCAACAGTTAGATTTTCTCTTGTTGGAGATGGTCGTTGCTTAACATTTGTGTGGCGTGAATATTCTTTTGAAGAATAGCGGGGGTTGGGTGTGGATTTCTCTAGTGTCCTGGAGTTAATATTTATCCCTCAGCTCCCAACACTAAAACAGATTATCTGGTCATTATCACACTACTGTTTGTGGGATCTTGCTGTACATCATTTGGGTTACCTACATTACAAAAATGACAATTTCATTGGCTGTGAGGCACTTTGGGATGTCCTGAGGCTGTGAAAGGTATGGTAGAATTACTAGTTTTTCACTATTCCCCTCGGTTGCTGATTTTTGTTCTGGTGCTGCGTGTGGATGTATTTCCAACACTGTTCCGTCATTGTTCCTGACCCTGGCTATTGAAGCTCTATTATCCCCCTATCCCTTACCCCATTGTCCTAGAACACGGAATATCAGCACTGCTCCCAACCCTTCCCTTGGGTGTAAGCATCATGTAAGCATCGCTGGCTAGGCCAGTATTTATTGCTCATCCCTAATTGCCCTTGAGAAGGTGGTGGTGAGCTGCCTTCTTAAACCGCTTCAGTCCATGTGGTGTAGGTACACCCACAGTGCTGTTAGGGAGGGAGTTCCAGGATTTTGACCCAGCGACATTGAAGGAATGGCGATATATTTCCAAGTCAGCATGGTGAGTGACTTGGAGGGGAGCATCAGGTAGTGGTGTTCCCATCTATCTGCTACTATGGGAGAACAATGTTTGTCATTTGGTTGATGTGTCTCTGCGAGGCTGTGTGCGAGGCTGTGTGCGAGGCTGTGTGCGAGGCTGTGTGCGAGGCTGTGTGCGAGGCTGTGTGCGAGGCTGTGTGCGAGGCTGTGTGCGAGGCTGTGTGCGAGGCTGTGTGCGAGGCTGTGTGCGAGGCTGTGTGCGAGGCTGTGTGCGAGGCTGTGTGCGAGGCTGTGTGCGAGGCTGTGTGCGAGGCTGTGTAATCTGAAATATATTTTTCTCTTTTCCAGGTCAATTTCTGAACAAGGTTTAGTTTTAACAAGAGAAGAAGCAAAATTTTAAAATAGAACTACACATCTCTTTATCTTTTGTAGAGGGAAAGAACATTTCAGATTCAATTTTTCCCTCTGTGTTTGCTTTTTACATGGTGCTCAGGTTATTGGACTAACTGGATGCTGTGCTAATGGCCCAGTCTAATATCAATCTACAGCAGCTCAGGATCAAAGTCACCACAGCCTGTGACCTGGCAGATACTTATCAGTAAATCAATGGAGAATTGTAAGGGAGCATAGTAATTATAGTAACAGGTTACTAATCCAGAAAACATGGGGTTAAAGTCCAGCAGGACAGGTTAAGAATGTTAATTCAGTTTAATAAATGTGGAAATAAGATGCTGGTCTCAGTAACAGTCAATGTGAAACAATGAGTCTGTCAGGAAAAACCCAGATGGTTCACTCATGCTCGTTAGGAAAGGAAACCTGCCCAGGCAATCTGCTCCGGGTATCCCGCTCCGGGTATCCCGCTCCGGGTATCCCGCTCCGGGTATCCCGCTCCGGGTATCCCGCTCCGGGTATCCCGCTCCGGCTAACCCGTTCCGGCTAACCCGCTCCGGGTATCCCGCTATGGGTAACCCACTCAGGAAGCCCACTCACCATCACCATCTCAATGGACAATTAGGGATGGGCAATAAATCCTGGCCCTTGTGAATGAAGTTCACTTTCTGAGGATGAATTATTAATAAAGTTCTCAATTGGAGGATCTTCCGCACAATGTGAACTATAACCAGAGCAAAGTTTCACTTTCTCCATCTGCATCCTACCGTTCTATTCTCTTTCTTCAGTTTATTTTCTCCTATTCATCCCCTCCGGGAGGCAGTGAATTGCGGAGGTCTGGTTTTGTCCTGAAGGATACTCCCTGGCTCTTTACCCTCCTGTAGCTACCCAGCTGCTGCCTCAGCCCCACTCAGTACAGACCCCAGAGTCGACTGGATCCGGATCGAGACCCTGTGCCACTCTGCACTGGATTCAGATCGAGTCTATGTGCCATCCTGCATCGGATCTGGATCTAGACTCTGTGCCACACTGCACTGGACCCAGGTTGAGACACTGTGCCACGCTGTACTGGATCCGGATTGAGATCCTGTGCCACACTGCACTGGAGCCGGATTGAGATCCTGTGCCACACTGCACTGGATCCAGATTGAGATCCTGTGCCACACTGCACTGGATCCAGTTTGAGACACTGTGCCATGCTGCACTGGATCTGGATAGAGACGCTGTGCCACACTGCACTGGATCCGGGTTGAGACACTGTGCCACAAAGCACTGGATCCAGAATGAGATCCTGTGCCACACTGCACTGGATCTGGGTTGAGATCCCATGCCATGCTGCACTGGATACAGATCGAGACCCTGTGCCACACTGCACAGAATCCAGAATGAGCTCCTTTGCCACACGGCACTGGATCCAGATCGAGAGCCTGTGCCACGCTGCACTGGATCCAGATAGAGACCCTGTGCCACGCTGCACTGGATCCAGATAGAGACCCTGTGCCACGCTGTACTGGATCCGGGTCGAGACCCTGTGCCACACTGCACTTGATCCGGGTCGAGATCCTGTGCCACACTGCACTGGATCCGGTTTTAGACACTGTGCCGTGCTGCACTGGATCTGGATAGAGACGTTGTGCCACGCTGCACTGGATCCAGATCGAGACCCTGTGCCACGCTGCACTGGATTCAGATTGAGTCTATGTGCCACCTGCACCGGATCTGGATCTAGACTCTCTGCCACACTGCACTGGACCAAGGTTGAGGCACTGTGCCACATAGCACTGGATCTGGATTGAGATCCCATGCCACACTGCACTGGATATGGATCGAGACCCTGTGCCACACTGCACAGAATCCAGAATGAGATCCTTTGCCACACGGCACTGGATCCAGATCGAGAGCCTGTGCCACACTGCACTGGATCCGGATTAAGATCCTGTGCCATACTACATTGGATCTGGATTGAGATACTGTGCCACACAGCACCGGATCTGGGATGAGACCCTGTGCCACACTGCACTGGATCTAGATTGAGATCCTGTGCCACACTGTACTGGATCTGGATTAGGACACTGTGCCACACTGCACTGGATCCGGTTTGAGACCATGTGCCACAATACATTGGATCCTGATTGAGATCCTGTGCCACACTGCACTGGATCTGGATAGAGATGCTGTGCCACTCTGCACTGGAGCCAGATCGAGACCCTGTGCCACGCTGCACTGGATTCAGATCAAGTCTATGTGCCATCCTGCACCAGATCTGGATCTAGACTCTGTGCCACATTGCACTGGACCCAGGTTGAGACACTGTGCCACATAGCACCGGATCCGGATCGAGACCCTGTGCCACGCCGCACCGGGTCCGGATCGAGACCCCGTGCCACGCCGCACGGGGTCCGGATCGAGACCACGTGCCACGCCGCACGGGGTCCGGATCGAGACCCCGTGCCACGCCGCACGGGGTCCGGATCGAGACCCCGTGCCACGCCGCACGGGGTCCGGATCGAGACCCCGTGCCACGCCGCACGGGGTCCGGATCGAGACCCCGTGCCACGCCGCACGGGGTCCGGATCGAGACCCCGTGCCACGCCGCACGGGGTCCGGATCGAGACCCCGTGCCACGCCGCACGGGGTCCGGATCGAGACCCCGTGCCACGCCGCACGGGGTCCGGATCGACACCCCGTGCCACGCCGCACGGGGTCCCGATCGAGACCCCGTGCCACGCCGCACGGGGTCCCGATCGAGACCCCGTGCCACGCCGCACGGGGTCCCGATCGAGACCCCGTGCCACGCCGCACGGGGTCCCGATCGAGACCCCGTGCCACGCCGCACGGGGTCCCGATCGAGACCCCGTGCCACGCCGCACGGGGTCCCGATCGAGACCCCGTGCCACGCCGCACGGGGTCCCGATCGAGACCCCGTGCCACGCCGCACGGGGTCCCGATCGAGACCCCGTGCCACGCCGCACGGGGTCCCGATCGAGACCCCGTGCCACGCCGCACGGGGTCCCGATCGAGACCCCGTGCCACGCCGCACGGGGTCCCGATCGAGACCCCCGTGCCACGCCGCACGGGGTCCCGATCGACACCCCGTGCCACGCCGCACGGGGTCCCGATCGAGACCCCGTGCCACGCCGCACGGGGTCCCGATCGAGACCCCGTGCCCCACGCCGCACGGGGTCCGGATCGAGACCCCGTGCCCCACGCCGCACGGGGTCCGGAGCGAGACCCCGTGCCACGCCGCACGGGGTCCGGAGCGAGACCCCGTGCCACGCCGCACGGGGTCCGGAGCGAGACCCCGTGCCACGCCGCACGGGGTCCGGAGCGAGACCCCGTGCCACGCCGCACGGGGTCCGGAGCGAGACCCCGTGCCACGCCGCACGGGGTCCGGAGCGAGACCCCGTGCCACGCCGCACGGGGTCCGGAGCGAGACCCCGTGCCACGCCGCACGGGGTCCGGAGCGAGACCCCGTGCCACGCCGCACGGGGTCCGGAGCGAGACCCCGTGCCACGCTGCACTGGACCCTGATCGGATTAATCACTGAGCAAAGTCTGGTTCTTTATTATTAACAGGGTGCTTCATGTTATCTAAAAGACATTTAGATTTCAGCTTGGTTCGTTCTTCAATGTAACAGAAAAGGAGGGAGGGGTGAGAGGTCAATGTTAAAGGTTGAGCATCGAAAGGTGACTGTTAGAATTATGTAAATATTCAGCTGTTGTATTTTAAAATAATCCAGGGAATTTAAAATTATTTTAAGATATGTAAAAAAAGATTTGTATTATTGTTCAGATGCTATGACTTGGCTATGTACCCATTTAAAATGCACATTTTCATATTTACAATAAAACATTGAACAATAAATCACATTTTAACACAAACTCTGTGTTTTTATTTTCTATCAGGAATTAGCTTCAGTTTTGATTATCTGTCCTCCCATCTTGAACATCTGAACCAAACCTCGGTATCAGGGTGGGGGTGTAGGAGGAGGGGGGACAAGAAGGGGAGGGGCAAGAGGAGAGGGAGCAGGGGGAGACAGGGAGTGGGGGGGCAAGAGGAAATGGGGTGGGAGAGACAGGAAGGGGGCAAGAGTAGAGGGTGCAGGGAGAGATGGGGTGGGGGACAGAGGGGGCGGGGGAGACAGGGGGGGGTGGTGGAGACGGGGGGTGGTGGAGACAGGGGGGCTGGTGGAGACGGAGAGGGGCAGGGGGAGATGGGGCAGACAGAGGGGGCGGGGGAGACAGGGGGGGGTGGTGGAGACGGGGGGTGGTGGAGACGGGGGCTGGTGGAGACGGAGAGGGGCAGGGGGAGATGGGGCAGAGAGAGGGGGTGGGGGAGCAGGGGGAGATGGGGCAGAGAGAGGGGGTGGGGGAGCAGGGGGAGATGGAAGGGGGGAAGAGTGGGGGGGAAGAGTGGGGGGCAAGGGGATAGAGGGAGAGGGGGCAAGAAGAAAGGGGGTGGGGGGGGCAAGAGGAAAGGGGGCAGGGGAGACGGAAGGGGTCAAGAGGAAGAGATAGGAGGGAGGCAGAAGGAGCAGGGGGCAGGAGGAGGCAAGAGTAGAGGGAGGCAAGAGTAGAGGGAGGCAAGAGGGGAGGGGGGACAAAAGGGGAGGGGGGACAAAAGGAGAGGAGGGCAAGAGGAAAGGGGAGGAGGGGGCAAGCGGAGAAGGGGCAAGCAGAGAGAGATTGGGGTAAGAGAGGAGGGACTAGTGGAGAGGAGGGCAAGCAAAGTGGGGCAAGAGGAGAGGAGGGGAAGAGATGTAGGGGACAGGAGGAAAAGTGGGACAGGGGGGAGAAGGGGGGACAGGGGGGAGAAGGGGGGACAGGGGGGAGAAGGGGGGACAGGGGGGAGAAGGGGGGAAAGGGGGCAGGGGGAAGAGGGGCAGGGGGGAGAAGGGGGGCAGGGGGGAGAAGGGTGAAAAGGAGGCAGGGGGGAGAAGGGGGGCAGGGGGAGAAGGGTGAAAAGGAGGCAGGGGGGAGAAGGGGGGCAGGGGGGAGAAGGGGGGCAGGGGGGAGAAGGGTGAAAAGGAGGCAGGGGGGAGAAGGGGGGCAGGGGGGAGAAGGGTGAAAAGGAGGCAGGGGGGAGAAGGGGGGCAGGGGGAGAAGGGTGAAAAGGAGGCAGGGGGGAGAAGAGGGGCGGGGGAGAAGGGTGAAAAGGGGGCAGGGGGGAGAAGAGGGGCAGGGGGGAGAAGGGTGAAAGGGGGGCAGGGGAGAAGGGTGAAAAGGGGGCAGGGGGAAGAGGGGCAGGGGGGAGAAGAGGGGCAGGGGGGAGAAGGGTGAAAGGGGGGCGGGGAGAAGGGTGAAAGGGGGGCAGGGGAGCAGGGTGAAAAGGGGGGAGAAGGGGGGCAGGGGGGAGAAGGGGGGCAGGGGAGCAGGGTGAAAAGGGGGGAGAAGGGTGAAAAGGGGGCAGGGGGAAGAGGGGCAGGGGGGAGAAGGGTGAAAGGGGGGCGGGGGAGAAGGGTGAAAGGGGGGCAGGGGAGCAGGGTGAAAAGGGGGGAGAAGGGGGGCAGGGGGGAGAAGGGGGGCAGGGGAGCAGGGTGAAAAGGGGGGAGAAGGGTGAAAAGGGGGCAGGGGGAAGAGGGGCAGGGGGGAGAAGAGGGGCAGGGGGGAGAAGGGTGAAAGGGGGGCAGGGGAGCAGGGTGAAAAGGGGGGAGAAGGGGGGCAGGGGGGAGAAGGGGGGCAGGGGAGCAGGGTGAAAAGGGGGGAGAAGGGGGGCAGGGGGGAGAAGGGGGGCAGGGGAGCAGGGTGAAAAGGGGGGAGAAGGGGGGCAGGGGGAGAAGGGTGAAAAGGAGGCAGGGGGGAGAAGGGGGGCAGGGGGAGAAGGGTGAAAAGGAGGCAGGGGGGAGAAGGGGGGCAGGGGGAGAAGGGTGAAAAGGAGGCAGGGGGGAGAAGAGGGGCGGGGGAGAAGGGTGAAAAGGGGGCAGGGGGAAGAGGGGCAGGGGGGAGAAGGGTGAAAGGGGGGCAGGGGGGAGAAGGGGAGCAGGGTGAAAAGGGGGCAGGGGGGAGAAGGGGGGCAGGGGGGAGAAGAGGGGCAGGGGGGAGAAGAGGGGCAGGGGGGAGAAGGGTGAAAAGGGGGCAGGGGGGAGAAGGGGGGCAGGGGGGAGAAGGGTGAAAAGGGGGCAGGGGGGTGAAAAGGGGGCAGGGGGGAGAAGAGGGGCGGGGGCAGGGGGGTGAAAAGGGGGCAGGGGGGAGAAGAGGGGCGGGGGAGAAGGGTGAAAAGGGGGCAGGGGGGTGAAAAGGGGGCAGGGGGGAGAAGAGGGGCGGGGGCAGGGGGGTGAAAAGGGGGCAGGGGGGAGAAGAGGGGCGGGGGAGAAGGGTGAAAAGGGGGCAGGGGGGTGAAAAGGGGGCAGGGGGGAGAAGAGGGGCGGGGGAGAAGGGTGAAAAGGGGGCAGGGGGGTGAAAAGGGGGCAGGGGGGAGAAGAGGGGCGGGGGAGAAGGGTGAAAGGGGGGAGAAGGGTGAAAGGGGGGCAGGGGGGTGAAAAGGGGGCAGGGGGGAGAAGAGGGGCGGGGGAGAAGGGTGAAAGGGGGGAGAAGGGTGAAAGGGGGGCGGGGGGAGAAGGGTGAAAGGGGGGCAGGGGGGAGAAGAGGGGCGGGGAGGAGAAGGGTGAAAAGGGGGCAGGGGGGTGAAAAGGGGGCAGGGGGGAGAAGAGGGGCGGGGGAGAAGGGTGAAAAGGGGGCAGGGGGGTGAAAAGGGGGCAGGGGGGAGAAGAGGGGCGGGGGGAGAAGGGTGAAAAGGGGCAGGGGGGGAGAAGGGGGGCAGGGGGGGAGAAGGGTGAAAGGGGGGAGAAGGGTGAAAGGGGGGCAGGGGGGGAGAAGGGTGAAAGGGGGGCAGGGGGGAGAAGAGGGGCGGGGGAGAAGGGTGAAAAGGGGGCAGGGGGGAGAAGGGGGGCAGGGGGGAGAAGGGTGAAAGGGGGGAGAAGGGTGAAAGGGGGGCAGGGGGGAGAAGGGTGAAAAGGGGGCAGGGGGAGAAGAGGGGTGGGGGAGAAGGGTGAAAAGGGGGCAGGGGGTGAAAAGGGGGCAGGGGGGTGAAAGGGGGCAGTGGGGAGAAGGGGGGCAGGGGGGAGAAGGGTGAAAAGGGGGGCAGGGGGGAGAAGGGGGGCAGGGGGGAGAAGGGTGAAAAGGGGGCAGGGGGGAGAAGGTGGGCGGGGGGGAGAAGGGGGCAGGGGGGAGAAGGGGGGCAGGGGGGAGAAGGGTGAAAAGGGGGAAGGGGGGAGAAGGGTGAAAAGGGGGCAGGGGGGAGAAGGGCATGTGGAGAGGGGGGGCGGGGGGCAGGGGGAGAAGTGGGGGCGGGGGAGGAGGAGAAGGAGGCAAGGGGGAGAAGGGGGAGAAGGGGGCAGGGGGGAGAAGGGGGATAAGGGGGCGGGGGGAGAGAAGGGGGATAAGGGGGCGGGGGGAGAGAAGGGGGATAAGGGGGCGGGGGGAGAAGGGGGACAAGGGGGATAAGGGGGCGGGGGGAGAGAGGGGGGATAAGGGGGCGGGGGGCAGGGGGGAGAAGGGGGAGAAAGGGGCAGGGGGGAGAAGGGGGCAGCGGGGAGAAGGGGGAGAAGGGGGATAAGGGGGCGGGGGGATAAGGGGGAGAAGGGGGCGGGGGGAGAAGGGGGAGAAGGAGGCAGGGGGGAAGGGGGAGAAGGGGGCAGGGGGAGAAAGGTGAAAAGGGGGCAGGGGGCATGGGGAGAAGGGGGCAGGGGAGAGGGGGCAGGGGGCATAGGGAGAAGGGGGCAGGGGAGAAGGGGCAGGGGGAGGGGAGGGGAGGGGTGGGGGGGGAGAAGGGGGGCAGGGGGAGAAGGGGGCAGGGGAAGAAGGCGGGGTGGAAGGGGGTAGTGGGAGAAGGCAGGGGGAGAAGACGGGGGAGAAGGTGGGCAGGGGGGAGAAGGGGGCATGGGGGGAAGGGGGCAGGGGAGAAGGGGTGGGGGGGAGGGGGAGAGGGGGGAGAAGGGGGGCAGGGGGAGAAGGTGGCAGGGAGATGGAGCAGGGGGAGGGGGAGAAGGGGCAGGGGAGAAGGGGTGGGGGGGAGGGGGCAGGGGGAGGGGAGGGGAGAGGGGGGAGAAGGGGGGCAGGGGGGAGAAAGGGGCAGGGGAGAAGTGGGGGGGAGGGGGCAGGGGGAGGGGAGGGGAGAGGGGGGAGAAGGGGGGCAGGGGGGAGAAGGGGGCAGGGGAGAAGTGGTGGGGGGGAGGGGGCAGGGGGAGGGGAGGGGAGAAGGGGGGTAGGGGGAGAAGGGGGCAGGGGAGAAGTGGTGGGGGGGAGGGGGCAGGGGGAGGGGAGGGGAGGGGGAGAAGGGGGGTAGGGGGAGAAGGGGGCAGGCGGAGAAGGGGGCAGGGAAGATGGAGCGGGGGAGGGGGAGAAGGGGCAGGGGGAGGGGGGAGAAGGGGGGCAGGGGGAGAAGTGGAGAAGGGGGCTGGGGGAGAAGAGGGGGAGGGGAGGGGAGGGGGCATGGGGAGGGGGGAGGGGGCATGGGGAGAAGGGGGAGGGGAGGGAGGGGGCATGGGGAGAAGTGGGAGGGGAGGGAGGGGGCATGGGGAGGGGGCATGGGGAGAAGGGGGAGGGGAGGGGGCATGGGGAGGGGGCATGGGGAGAAGGGGGAGGGGAGGGAGGGGGCATGGGGAGGGGGCATGGGGAGAAGTGGGAGGGGAGGGAGGGGGAGGGGGCATGGGGAGAAGGGGAAGGGGAGGGGGGAGGGGAGGGGAGGACAGGGGGAGGGCAGGAGAATTGGGCAGAGGGAGCAGAAGGAGAGGGGGGAGTGGGAGGGAACAGGAGGAGAGGGGGAGTGAGGTGGAAAGGGGGCTGGGGGAGGGGGTGTGTGGGAGAGGGGGAGGGGATGTGGGGGAGAGAGAGGGGGAGGGGGAGGGGAGGGACCTTGGTGTTGGGGTTGGGGTTGGGGTTGGGGATGGGGAGGGGCAGTGGGGTGTGCGGGGTGGGGGAAGGGGCA
Source organism: Carcharodon carcharias (assembly GCF_017639515.1). NCBI lineage: Eukaryota > Metazoa > Chordata > Chondrichthyes > Lamniformes > Lamnidae > Carcharodon > Carcharodon carcharias. Next base: position 26,331,431 of record NC_054491.1, read on the forward strand.
TTAGGGATGGGGGTGGACGGGAGAGATGGGGGCGGGGGAGATGGGGGTGGGTGTGAGGGGAGGCAGGGGGATGGCAGACAGGGGTCTACACAGCCCCACTGGCCCCTGTGACTGGATAATTTGTTTTTGTGATGTTGTTTCAGGGATAATATTGGCCAGGACACCGGGAAAATCTACCTTGCTCTTCTTGGAAAAAGTAGCATGGGGTCTGTTACATCCACCCAAGAGAGCAGGCAGGGCCACAGTCTAATGTTGCATCCGAAAGACAGCACCTCCAACATTGGAGCACTCCCTCAGCACTGCACTGGGGGGTCAGCTTGGATGACCTGCTCAAGTATTTGGAATGGGGATTAAACCCACAACCTTTTAACCCTGAGCTGAGAATGCTCCATATTGAGCAATGATTAACACAATATACTTTAATCTTTCTGTTGAATGGTGTCTTAACAAAACCTGAAGTTTTTGAGGCATAAAACTAGAGCTTGATAATTTAGGAGCGAAATCGGAAAATCACTTTCACACAAAGGACCCTGGAACTTGTGAACCTATGAGTTAGGAGCAGGAGTAGGCCATTCAGCTCCTCAAATTTAATAAGAACTTGGCTGCTCTGATTGTGGCCTCAACTCTGCTTTCCTGTTTACCTCCCATAACTCTTAACTCCCTTGTCAATCAAAAATCTAATTCAGTCTTAAAAACATTCAAAGGCCCTGCCTCCATTAATCTTTGGGGATGAGAATTCCTCAAACTAACGACGTTCTGTGAAAAAACTTCTCCTCGTCTCCGTTTTAAATGGGAGACCTCTTATTTTTAAATTGCGTCCCCTAGTTCTAGTCTCTTCCACAAGGGGAAACGTCCTCTCAGCATCCACCTTTTCAAGTCCCCTCAGGGTCTTATGTTTCAATAAGATCACCTCTCATTCTTCTGAATTCCCATGGATACAGGCCCAGCCTGTCCAACCTTTCCTTGTAGCATAAGCCCTTCATCCCAGGAATCAGTCAAGTGAACCTTCTCTGAACTGCTTGTAATGCGATTATATCTTTTCTGAAGTAAGGAGACAAAAACTATACATAATACTGCAGATGTAGTCTCACCAATGCCCTGTACAGCTGTAGAGGAACTTTTTATTCTAATTTGCTCGTGAGATGTGGGCGTCACTGGCTAGGCCAGCATTTATTGCACATCCCTAATTGCCCTTGTTCAGAGGGTATTTAAGAGTCAACCCCATTGCTGTGGGTCTGGAGTCACATGTAGGCCAGACCAGGTAATGAAGGCAGGTTTCCTTCCCCAAAGGACATTAGTGAACCAGATGGGTTTTTACAACAATCGGCAGTGGTTTCATGGGGCTGAATTTTCACCTCAGTGGGTGGGGTGCACCAGACCCGCTTGAGCGTGAAATGATGGGCGATGACATTGGCGAGGATCCCAACGTCAACACTCACTCGCTCAATAGTTCTGTCGGCGGGTGCACATGGGAGTCGGCAGCGCGCCCGCCGACAATTAAAAGGCCGATTAAGGCCATTAAAGTATCAAATAACTTAAATTTTTCACTGCCCGTCCAACCTTATGGTTGACTTGCAAGCAAAAAGGCCAAACGGCCTTTGCATTTTTTTCAAAACCTCATCCACGGTTGGGATGAGGTTTCCAGCATCAAACAAAAATGAAATAATTTTTTTAAATTTCATTTATAACATGTCCCTACTCATATGACAGAGTCACATGAGGGGACATGTTTTTTTTATAACATTTTTCTAATCTTTATTATTTTCTTTGAAAACTCTTCATCTCCCTGAGACAGCTCTGCGCCTCAGGGAGATTCCCAGGCTCACCCTGCACAGGCGGTGCAGAAAGGATAAATAGAACTGCAGTAAGGATCTTCAGTTCATAAAAGTGGGGGCTTAGAGGAGGCATAGAGTGGGTGAATGATAATAATCGAAAGGTTAAAAAACAGAGGACAAAGGTCAGATTACAAAGGAAATGAAGAAAATATGAATGCTCTAGGAACAGGAAAGGTTATTGGAATTAATAATAAAGCACTTGATAAAAATGGTGTGTTGGAAATGTGTTAAATTTTTGGTGTAACAATGAACAAAGCATCAGCAATCTAAAGTGTGAGAAACCGACTATCAGAGCAAATATGGTACAGTTAAGCCGATATTGGTCTGTCCAGAATATACACAGCATAATTAATAAAACCAATATTTCAGAAGAACAGAGGTCATGGAAGTTGGTGGCCATTACAGAGACCTGGCTACAAGCTGGGCATGAACATGATCCAAATATTCCAGGATATAACCAGAAGGAAAAACCAGTAAAACCTGGAAATGACTAGAATTGGTCCAAACTGGTCTTGTATACTTTAAAATGGAACTCCTGTTGGGACCAATACCAGTTATTTCCCAAGTTTTACTGGTTTTTCCTTGGATCTATAGAAAGGGCAGGGAATTTGAAAATCAAGGGCAAGCAATAATATTGATAAAGAGAAGATTAGAACAGTGCAGAGAGGGTTTTCCTTTGGCAATCAGGAAGAACAAACACTATTTAGAGCTCAGCAAGAGCAAAGGAAGACTGTCTACAGAGCAGGTAGCAGCAGTGCTATAGTGAGGGAAATGTATAAATATCAAGACCATGGACCCCTAATCATAAAAACCACGTGGTTTTAATGTGAAGACTTATTTTCACTCTAGAATAGTAGTAAAGACAATAAATTTCTACTTAAGGATTGTTTTATATTTTGGAACCAATAAGGGAACAGGATTCAGTGTTGAGTAATGAGCCAGAATTAGCTAAGAGTCTGACCCAGTCAACTATGATTATATTATCACATTTTATATCAGATTTGAGAGGGGGAAAGGAGAGAGTGAGACAACACAGGCATTTAGAGTTCATTTCAGAGGGGTGTAAAAAAAGGGAGCAGTCTCATTCCCATTGTCCCAGGATTGCAGATCAAGTAGGTCAGCAATTATAATCAGAGGACTTGGTTTTGGGATTCTTCTGTGTATCGCTGTGAGATGATCCAAGCCCGCCCATTCTACATTTTATTTTGCAAATGGTGCCTTGACAACAAGTCTCCTCCCTCTCAGTAAATTCTGTTCTTCCAGTTCTACTGGATCACGAGTTGAGCTCGGATTTCAGACAGTTTAAACAAGTAACTGCAACATATTAATCACTGAACTTGCAACAGAGATCTGTATGTCAGCAAGTTTGTCAACAGCCAGAGTTTCCAGCCCTCCCATCACTTTTGTATTCATATGGTGGGGGCAGTACATATAGTTGGAGATCTGTGACTATGATCATCCAAGTCAGTCCGATGCCCACATCTTGAACTTCTGCATTGAGAGACTGAGCCCCTGTGGTGTCCTAACTATTCACACTGTTTCAGCTGTTCAGTAGATTATTAACCTTGACATCACTTTAACTAATTTGACGGTATTTAACAGACTAACTTCGCGACACAGATTTTTTAAAAATTGGTTTGAAACAGGATACTCGTGTTAATGATAAAAGTGATAATGAGTTGATTTTCCTGAGGTTATTTCAGGAAGGGAAAAGTTTTGCATTTGGTTAATCTAGCCCAGGGTGAGATGGGTTGTGACTGATGTGGATGCGAGATATAATTTAGGGAGGGATTAGACCAATGCAGACCCAGTGTTACTGAGTTTATAGCAGCAAAATACCCATATTATGACACCAACAATGGTCAAATTAACAAATAGCAATAGGTCTTGGGGAAAGCTCCTCACACAGGGATTGTGAGGCTGTGGGATTCACTAACAGGATTAGTAGTAGAGGCAGAAAGTGTGTCAACATTCAAAATTAGATTGGAGAAGTTGAAGAAGGGGAGGGTACAGAAACAGCACTGAACCGAGCAATTCCTGGTATAATCACTGCTCCTTTTGCTCAGCAAAATGCATTCCATCTGCCACTTTTCAAACCGATCTGTAACTCACTTCCGGGTATCTGTTATTCTATATATAAACACACCGAAACCCCTCGCTTAGATTCCAGTCTTTAACTCACTTCCGGGTATCTGTTATTCTATACGTAAACACATCCAAACCCCTCGATTAGATCCCAGTCTGTAACTCATTCCCGGATATCTGTTATCCCAGACACAAAACATTCAAACCTCTCCTATTGGCTAATATCTGATTCTTTGTGTTGAATCTTTTTTTTTTTACTGCGTTTGATGTTTTGTTATATTTCTTTCTGCTAAGTGTGTTGCTGTTCAGTTCAGTAATGACAGGAAATGCCTCAATCCTGGCTGATTGCTGAAATGTACTCAATTCCACTGATCAAAGTTTTCTCATTTCTATCTGGCTGCACATCTGCCAATTAATGAGTTTTGGACACTGCCCTGTTCCACATGGTGTCCAGCTACACAAGGAACCAAAGTTAGCAGTATGGGAGAAGGTTAAAGTCACAGGCTAGCACATGCAAACTGTGGTCCTGGCATGGGAAAAAAGTAAGGCTCTAGTTATTTATTGATAGATTTAAACAAACAATCCATGTGTAAAATTTTCTGTTTGACTGAACTAGATTGTTTCAGTGCTTCATGTTATGGAAAGGACAGATTCAAAGGAGGCTGTTCAGCCCATCAAGTTTCTAGCAGTACTAGCTTTTCAGCTCTTATTCTCATTTCCATCACCATCTCCTCATATCTTTTTATACTCTTAATTTTCAAATGCTTACCCAACCCTCAGTTAACTATCTCAAATGCTTTGTCTGAGAATTTTCAAATCCTCAGAATTGATAGCTAGATAGAGAAAAACTTTTACTGCTGATGGGAGAGTTTAGAACATAACCTTAAAATCAGAATTAGAACATTTAGGACAGAAATTAGGAAACACTTCTTCATGCAAAGGACTGTAAAAGTTTGGAACTCTCTCCCACAAAAAGCAGTAAATGCAAACTCAATTAATATTCTTTAAGTCTTGTATCGAATAATTATGCCCTTGCCAACCAAGGGTATAAAAGGATATGGAACCCAGTGCATAGAGTTAAGATACAGATCAGCCATGATTTCATTGGATAGGAGAATTGGCTTGAGGGACTGAATGGATGAAAGGGGAGGCAATTGGTATTGTTGCTGGACTACTAATCCAGAGACCCAGGGTAATGCTCTGGCAATGCTGGTTCGAATCTCACCATGGCAGGTGGTGGAATTTGAATTCAATAAAAATCTGGAATTAAAAGTCTAATGATGACCATGGAACCATTGTTGATTGTTGTAAAAACCCATCTGGTTCACTAATGTCCTTTAGGGAAGGAAATCTGTCATCCTTACCTGGTCTGGCCTACATGTGATGTGGTTAACTCTGAAATGGCCTAGCAAGACACACAGTTGTTACAAATCACTACAAAGTCACATAAAAGGAATGAAAGCGGATGGACCACCCGGAATCGATCTAGGCACCAGAAATGACAACGGCAAACTCAGCCCTGCCGACCCTGCAAAGTCATCCTTACTAACATCTGGGGGCTAGTGTCAAAATTGGGAGAGCTGTCTCAGACTAGTCAAGCAACAGCCTGACATAGTCATCCTCACGGAATCATACCTTACAGTTAATGTCCCAGACACCACCATCACCATCCCTGGGTATGTCCTGTCCCACCAGCAGGATAGACCCAGCAGAGGTGGCAGCACAGTGGTATACAGTCAGAAGAGAGTTGCCTGGGAGTCCTCAACATCAACTCTAGACCCCATTAAGTCTCATGGCATCAGGTCAAACATGGACAAGAAAACCCCCTGCTGATTACCATGTACCACCCTCCCTCAGCTGATGAATCAGTGCTCCTCCATGTTGAACACCATTTGGAGGAAGCACTGAGGGTGACAAGGGCGCAGAATGTACTCTGGGTGGGAAACTTCAATGTCCATCACTAAGAGTGGCTCGGTAGCACCACTACTGACTGAGCTGGCCGAGTCCAAAATGACACAGCTGCTAGGCTGGGTCTGTGGCAGGTGGTGAGAGAACCAATAAGAGGGAAAAACATACTTGACCTCATCCTCATGGGCAGATGCATCTGCCCATGACAGTATCAGTAGGAGTGACCACTGTACAGTCATTGTGGAGACAAAGTCCTGCCTTCACATTGAGGATATCCTCCATCGTGTTGTGTGGCACTATCACTGTGCTAAGTGGGATAGATTTTAAACAGATCTAGCAGCTCAAGACTGGGCATCCATGAGGTGCTGTGGGCCATCAGCAGCAGCAGAATTGTACTCAAACACAATCTGTAACCTCATGGCCCAGCATAACCCCCACTCTACCATTACCATCAAGCCAGGGGAATCAACCCTGGTTTAATGAAGGGTGCAGGAGGGCAGGCCAGGAGCAGCACCAGACATAACTAAAAGTAAGGTGTCAACCTGCTAAAGCTACAACACAGGACTACTTGCATGCCAAACAGCATAAGCAGCAAGTGATAGACAGGGCTAAGCGATTCCTCAACGGATCATATCTAAGTTCTGCAGTCCTACCACATCCAGTTGTGAATGGTGGTGGACAACTAAACAACTCACTGGAGGAGGAGGAGGCTCCACAAATATCCCCATCCTCAGTGATGGAGGAGCCCAGCACATCAGTGCAAAAGATAAGGCTGAAGTATTTGTTCCAATCTTCAGCCAGAAGCGCTGAGTGGATGATCCATCTCGGCCTCCTCCGGAGGTCCCCAGAATCACAGATGTCAATCTTCAGCTAACTCAATTTACTCCACTTCTCTTCCAGGAATGCCTACCTTGAAGAAGTACTGCTCTTCTGTCCGCAACCTGTCCCACCCACCTCAACCAGCTTATATTTCACCTCATTTCTACATTTCCTTAGTTCTGTTGAAGAGTCATACGGACTCGAAACGCTAATTGTGTTCCTCTCCGCAGATGCTGTCAGACCTGCTGAGTTTTTCCAGCTATTTTTGTTTTTGTTTCAATTTACTCCACGTGATATCAAGAAACAGCTGAAGGAATTGGATACTACAAAGTCTATGCGTCCTGATAATATTCCAGCAATAGTACTGAAGACTTGTGCTCCAGAACTTGCCATGCCACTAGCCAAGCTGTTCCAGTACAGCTACAACACTAGCATCTATCTGGCTATGTGGAAAATTGCCTAGGTATGTCCTGGCCACAAAAAGCAGGACAAATGCTATCCTGGCCAATTACCGTCCCATCAGTCTACTTTCGATCATAGAAGGGGTCATCAACAGTGCTATCAAGCGGCACTTGCTTAGCAATAACCTGCTCACTGATGTCCAGTTTGAGTTCTGCCAGGGTCACTCAGCACCTGACTTCATTACATCTTTGGGTTAAACATGGACAAAAGAGCTGAACTCCTGAGGTGAGATGAGAGTGACTGCCCGTGACATCAAGGCAACATTTGACCGAGTGTGGCATCAAGGAGCCCTAGCAAAACTGGAGTCAATGGGAATCAAGGGGAAAACTCTCTGCTGGTTGAAGTCATGCCTAACACAATGGAAGATGGTTGTGGTTGTTGGAGGTCAGTCATCTCAGTTCCAGGGCATCACTGCAGGAGTGCCTCAGGGTAGTATCCTCAGCCCAACCATCTTCAGCTGCTTCGTCAATGACCTTCCTTCCATTATAAGGTCAGAAGTGGGGGTATTCACTGATGATTGCACAACGTTTAGCACCATTCATGACTCCACAGATACTGAAGCAGTCCATGTCCAAATGCAGCAAGACCTGTACAATGTCCAGGCTTGAGCTGACAAGTGGCAAGTAACATTCACACCACACAAGTGTCAGGCAATGACCATCTCCAACCAGAGAGAATCCAACCATCGCCCTCTGATGTTAAATGGCATTACCATCACTGAATCCCCCACTATCAACATCCTGGGGGTGACCATTGACCAGAAACTGAACTGGACTAACCATAAAATACTGTACCTACAAGAGCAGGTCAGAGGCTAGGAATCCTGCTGTGAGTAGGTCACCTGACTCCCCAAAGCCTGTCCACCATCTATAAGGCACAAATCAGGAGTGTGACGTAATAGTCCCTATTTGCCTGGATGAGCACAACTCCCACAACACCCAAGAAGCTTGACATCATCCAGGACAAAGCAGCCCACTTGATTGGCACCACATCCATAAACATTCACTCCCTTCAGCACCGACGCACAGTAGCAGCAGTGTGTACCATCTACAAGATGCACTGCAGGAATTCACCAAGGCTCCTTAGACAGCACCTTCCAAACTCACAACCACTATCACCTAGAAGGAAAAGGGCAGCAGACACATGGGAACACAGGTGAGGTCCCAGAGGACTGGAGAATAGCCAGTGTTGTTCCATTGTTTAAGAAGGGTAGCAGGGATAATCCAGGAAATTACAGGCCGGTGAGCCTTACGTCAGTGGTAGGGAAATTATTGGAGAAGATTCTTCGTGACAGGATTTACTACCATTTGGAAGCAAATGGGCGTATTAGTGAGAGGCAGCACTGATTTTGTGAAGGGGAGGTCGCGTCTCACTAACTTGATCGAGTTTTTCGAGGAAGTGACAAAGATGATCGACGATGGAAGGGCAGTGGATGTTATCTACATGGATTTCAGTAAGGCCTTTGACAAGGTCCCTCATGGCAGACTGTTACAGAAGGTAAAGTCGCAAGGGATCAGAGGTGAGCTGGCAAGATGGATACAGAATTGGTTTGGTTATAGAAGACAGAGGGTAGCAGTGGAAGGGTGCTTTTCTGAATGGAGAGCTGTGACTAGTAGAGTTCCGCAGGGATCAGTGCTGGGACCTTTGCTGTTTGTAGTATACATAAATGATTTGGAGGAAAATGTAACTGGGCTAATTGGTAAGTTTGCAGATGACACTAAGATTGGAGGAGTTGCAGATAGTGAAGAGGATTGTCATAGGATACAACGGGATATAGATTGGTTGGAGACTTGGGCGGAGAAATGGCAGATGGAGTTTAATCTGGACAAATGCGAGGTAATGCATTCTGGAAGGTATAATACAGGCAGGAATTATACAGTAAATGGCAGAACCCTTAAGTGCATCGACGGGCAGAGGGATCTGGGTGTACAGGTCTACAGGTCACTGAAAGTGGCAATGCAGGTGGGTAAGGTAGTCAGGAAGGCAAATGGCATGCTTGCCTTCATTGACAGGGGTATTGAGTATAAAAGCTGGGAAGTCATGCTGCAGTTGTATAGAACCTTGGTTAGGCCACACTTGGAATATTGCGTGCAATTCTGGTCGCCACATTACAAGAAGGATATGGAGGCATTGGAGAGGTGCAGAGGAGGTTTACCAGGATGCTGCCTGGTCTGGAGGTTATTAGCTATGAGGAGTGGTTGGAGAAACTCAGATTGTTCTCACTAGAGCGATGGAGATTGAGGGGCGACTTGATAGAAGTTTACAAAATTATGAGTGGCATGGACAGAGTAGATAGTCAGAAGATTTTTCCCAGAATGGAAGTCAATTACTAGGGGACATAGATTTAAGGTGAGAGAAGAAAACTATAGAGGAGATGTGCGGGGCAAGTTTTTTACACAGAGGGTAGTAAGTGTCTGGAATTCGCTGCCAGAAGAGGTGGTGGAAGCAGGTACGATAGTGGTGTTTAAGAGGCAGCTTGACAAACACATGAATAGGATGGGAATAGAGGGATACGGACCCCGGAAGTGCAAAATGTTTTAGTTGACGGGCAATATGATCGGCGCAGGCTTGGAGGGCCGAAGGGCCTGTTCCTGTGCTGTACTTTTCTTTGTTCTTCAAACCATCACCTGGAAGTTCCCCTCGAGTCACTCACCATTCTGATTTGGAAATATATCCCCGTTCCTTCACTGTCACTGGGTCAAAATCCTGGTACTTCATCCTTCCCTAACAGCACTGTGGGTGTGTCTACACCACATGGACTGCAGCAGTTCAAGAAGGCAGCTTACCGCCACTTTCTGAAGGGCAACTAGGGATGGGTAATAAATGCTGGCCTAGCGAGTGAAGCCCACATTCCGTGAATGAATTTTTAAAAAAATTTCAATAAAATGCCCATCATAACCCACCTTCCTCTTGTTGTTTCCCAATATCTCAGGTGCTCTAAAAGGGAGGAACTGCTTCACTGCTTCAACTCCAAACCTGAGCATCTCTCAAATGGCTTGATTACTGGACCTGGGTTCAATGGTTGTAGTCTGACCCTAACACCAAGTTCAATCGTCAAGATGCACTCTGACCCCAACACTAGACAGTTCAATGTTCAATTTATATAAGTGAATGCTGCCTTGCTGTGATTGGACAGGTCAAATATTGTCGACTATTAGCCCAGAATTTCCTCAAGTTTAATATTTTGAGTTGGGAGATAACTACATCCAGATTATAACCCCAATAACTACATCCCAATTGTATTCCCAATAACTACATCTGGATTGTGTTTCCAATAAGCACCTGGGGATTGGCTACTCACCAATTTGGGGTTTTCCACTATTTTTTCCTTTATTCTCTATGGGTGTCACTGACGAGGCCAGCATTTGTTGCCTATGCCTAATGCCCTTGAACTGAGGGCAGTACAGAGTCAACCCCATTGCTGTGGGTCTAGAGTCACATGTAGGCCAGACCAGGTAAGGCCAGCAGTTTACCTTCCCTAATGGACATTAGTGAACCAAATGGGTTTTTAAGATAATCGATGATAGGTCTCCATTACTGAGACAAACATTGTATTCTAGATTTATTAATTGAATAAACAGTGGGATTTGAACCCATCACCCAGAGGATTAACCTGGGCCTCTAGATTACTAGTTCAGTGGCATTACCACTACAACACCATCACACCTCACATTTTAGTTTAGGCTTGAGCGTGACCCAGGTGAGGCTGTCTCCTTGCTCACACAGGTGAGTCTCCCCAAGGTAAGTTGACCCCCCCTTACCCTTCCCTCAGTTGAATCTCCCCCCTCTCCTGCCCAGATGATGCTCCTCCTCCCCCAGGTGAAACTCCCATTCTTGAGAGCCTCTCCCCATCCCACTCCCCATGTGAGACCTCCCCCTTCCCGGGTAAGTTTCCCCTCCCCCTCTTCTACAGGTTATTGTTCCCCCTTTCACCTTCCAGATGAGTCTACCCCCCCCTCCCCGAGGCGAGTCTCCACCCCCTGCCCCCCCACCCACTCCGAGGTGAGTCGTCCCCCCTCCCCTCCCCCTCCTCCCCGCTCCCCTCCTCCCTCTCCCTCCCCCTCCCTCCCCCCCCAAGTGAGTCTCCCCTCCCTCCCCAGGTGAGACCCCCCCCCCCGCTCCTCCCTCTCCAGGTGAGACCCCCCCCCCCGCTCCTCCCTCTCCAGGTGAGACCCCCCCCCCGCTCCTCCCTCCCCAGGTGAGACCCCCCCCCCCCCGCCCCTCCCTCCCCAGGTGAGACCCCCCCCCCGCTCCTCCCTCTCCAGGTGAACCCCCCCCCCCCCCCCCCGCTCCTCCCTCTCCAGGTGAGACCCCCCCCCCCCCCCCCCCGCTCCTCCCTCCCCAGGTGAGACCCCCCCCCCCCGCTCCTCCCTCCCCAGGTGAGACCCCCCCCCCCCCCACCGCTCCTCCCTCTCCAGGTGAGACCCCCCCCCCGCTCCTCCCTCCCCAGGTGAGACCCCCCCCCCGCTCCTCCCTCTCCAGGTGAGACCCCCCCCCCCCGCTCCTCCCTCTCCAGGTGAGACCCCCCCCCGCTCCTCCCTCCCCAGGTGAGACCCCCCCCCTGCTCCTCCCTCTCCAGGTGAGACCCCCCCCCCCGCTCCTCCCTCTCCAGGTGAGACCCCCCCCGCTCCTCCCTCTCCAGGTGAGACCCCCCCCCGCTCCTCCCTCTCCAGGTGAGACCCCCCCCCCCCGCTCCTCCCTCTCCAGGTGAGACCCCCCCCGCTCCTCCCTCCCCAGGTGAGACCCCCCCCCCCCCCGCTCCTCCCTCCCCAGGTGAGACCCCCCCCCCCCGCTCCTCCCTCTCCAGGTGAGACCCCCCCCGCTCCTCCCTCCCCAGGTGAGACCCCCCCCCCCCCCCGCTCCTCCCTCTCCAGGTGAGACCCCCCCCCCCGCTCCTCCCTCCCCAGGTGAGACCCCCCCCCCCGCTCCTCCCTCTCCAGGTGAGACCCCCCCCGCTCCTCCCTCCCCAGGTGAGACCCCCCCCCGCTCCTCCCTCTCCAGGTGAGGCGCCTCCCTCTAATCTGCCGCCGTTTCCGGTCTGACCTGGTGTCGCGCGATGAGCCGGAGAGACCGGCACCGGGACTCGATCCGGATCCCGAAGCGGGACTCGATCCGGATCCTCCTGGTTTTCCTCCTGTTTCCAGGTGAGTCCTGCTCCCGGTCCCGGTTTCTCTTTAATTCTCTCGATTCCCGGGACAAAAAAAACACCAACAACAACAACAACAGCTGGGCCCCTCACAACTTAAAGTGAACATTGGTCTCTAGCCGTGAAATAATGGTCAAAGGAAGAGTTGCATTTGTGTAGCGCCTTTCATGGCTTCATGCCATCCCAGAGAGGTTTGCAGCCAATGAGGTCTATTTGAAGACTCCAGCAGCCAACTTGTGTACAGCAAGATCCCACAGCCAAATCAAAATGTCATAATGACCAGGTCATCAGATTTCTTAGGGAAGTTGACTGAAGAATAAATATTGTCGGATGCTCTTCTCCAAAATGGGATCATTTACATCTACTTATTTATTTCATAAATTTAACATGTCCTTTCTTTTTACAATATTGAACAATGTTATTGTCATTGTGGTTATAGAATAAGATTTTTGAGCTCAGTTTAAACCATTTTTATTTTAGAAGCTGTGTACTAAAATAAAATAAATACTTATGTTTTTTTTTAATAAAAGACACAATATAAATTCAAGCTTATTTCCTTGTCCCTTGCATTCCTCTAAACAGGCTCTGATGCTCTCGAAATTTCCATGGCTCCAAAGGTGAGAGGTTTTATCAGCGAGGATGTGGAGTTGAGCTGTAAGTTCAGGTCGTCTGTCCCGATCACCGAACGTCTGACAGTGGACTGGTCTTACCGAGCATCAAAAGGAGGGTCAAAGCATGCTGTGAGTTTTAGAAATTGTGTTTACCTGTATTTGGTGGACTCAATGAGTGGAGACTTCTTGTGGACGCTTGGTCTCTGACAGTCAATGTTCAGCTCCCAAGGTGTCTGATTTGTGTGATTTTTCTTTCAAAGTTCAATGTAAGGATCATTAGAATCATCGTTGTTGACGCCCCCCCAGCCCCTGAGAGATGGAATCAGGGTCCAGCAAAATCTGTATTAATTTGGATCTGTACTAAAATCTGGTTGTAAATAGTCCACTTGATCTGGGAAAATCTCCCAGCATCACTTTCACACACACAGAAGTGGAAATCTGGAACTCTCTTCCTCAATAGTATTGGGGGGAGGGGGGGGGGGGTGTCAACTGAAATTGTAAAGCCTGCGATCAGGAGATGTTTGTCGGATAAGAAAATATGGAACAATGTCGAGGAAATGGAACTGAGGAGCAATATCTGTTGTGATCTGATTGACTGTTAGAGTGGGCTTGAAGGGCTGAATGGCCTCCACCTCTTCCTTTGTTTCTCTGTGAACAGATTTCTGGGATCAAGGAATCATTACTATGATACAACATAGAAGAAGGCCTTTCGGCCCATCATACCTGTGCTGGCTTTGAAAGGCCTATCCCCAACCCTAACACTTTCCCATTGTCCTGTAAATTTCCCTTTCAATTATTTGTCCAATTTCCTTTTGAAAGTTCCTATTGAATTTTCTTTTAGGCAGCGCGTTCCAGATCACAACTCACTGTAAAAAGAAAAGATTTCCTCATGTCATCTCTGGTTCTTTTGCTAATCACCTTAAGTCTGTATCCCTCTGGCTGCTGACCCTCTGGCTGCTGACCCTCTGGCTGCTGACCCTCTGGCTGCTGACCCTCTAGCTGCTGATCCTCTGGCTGCTAACCCTCTGGCCATTGGAAACAGTTTATCCCTGTTTTACTTTGTCTATTTCACTCTACCTAAACTTTTCAAGACTTTGAACATTTCAGTTAAATCTCCCATTAACTTTCTTGGCTCTAAGGAGAATAATCCCAGCTCCACTACTCTCTCTATATAATTAAAGGCTCTTAACCCTAAATCTAAATCTACTCTGCACCCTCTGCAAGACTGCAACATCCATCTTAAAGTGTGGTGCCCAGAACTCGCGATAATGCTCTAGCTGGGGCCTAACCGGTGCTTTGATTCACTGCTGCAGTTCATGTCAACACTTCAAGTACATGTCCTGATTAAACCAAACACAATGTTGAGCTTTGGGTGTAAGCAAAATCGCATTGAAAATATTAATCATTCCGATGTAAATCAGAGATGTCATTAGAACATCATGGTTGGCCTGTCTGGATTGCAGTTCAATCATCTGAACCTGTAAATGTCTAATTTGAGCTTGTTATTTTTTATTCCTTCATGGGATGTGGGCTGGCAAGCCCAGCATTTATTGCCGGTCCCTAATTGCCCTTAAGAAGGTGGTGGTGAGCTGCCTTCTTGAAAGCGGTGTAGGTACACACACAGTGCTGTTAGGGAGGGAGTTCCAGGATTTGAACTCAGCAAAAGTGAAGGAACGGTGATATGTTTCCAATTCAGAACCATGAGTGACTTGGAGGGGAGCTTCCAGGCGGTGGTGTTCCCATTTATCTGCTGTCCTTGTCCTTCTAGGTGGTAGAGGTCACTGGTTTGGAAAGTGCTGTCTTAGCCTTGGTGAACTGCTCCTTACCCTTGGTGAATTGCTGCAGTGCATCTTATTAGATGGTACACACTGCTGCTATTGTGCGTCGGTGGTGGAGGGAGTGAATGTTTGTGGATGGGGTGCCAATCAAGCGGGGCTGCTTTGTTCTGGATGGTGTCCAGCTTCTTGAGTGTTGTGGGAGCTGAACTCATCCAGGTAGGTGGAGAGTATTACATCACACTCCTGACTTATGCCTTGTAGCTGGTGGACAGGCTTTGGGGATCAGGAGGTGAGATACTCGCCACAGGATTCCTAGCCTCTGACCTGCTCTTGTAGCCACAGTATTTTATGGTTAGTCCAGTTCAGTTTCTGGTCAATGGTAACCCCCCAGGATGTTGAAAGTGGGGGATTCAGTGATGGTAATACCATTGAACATCATCGGGAGATGGTTATATTCTCTCTTGTTGGAGGTGGTCATTGCCTGGTGCTTGTGTGACACGAATGTTACTTGTTACTTATCAGCCGGAGCCTGAATGTTGATCTAATATTTAATTTAAGATTACATTATTTCTGTTTCCCATGACATGAGAGTTTCTGACCACAGTTGGCAACTGTAAATATAGTGAGGCCTAGATAAAGAAACACACTGAAATCTGCTGCCTGACCTTCTCTCAGGACTGTGTAACCTTTAACCTCTATCGTGAAGGTGAAGCTTCCCATGATGGGAAAGGGAAGTTTAATGGGCCTTCTCCATGATGTCATAAGCACTTTAATCACAGAAAATGGTTCATCTTCAAAGTCTAAGAAAATTCTGGAAGAATTTCTGTATTTTTGAAAGGGTACCACAAGGACTCTGGTGGCTGCTCTTCCTGGAAAAGACAGCATTTTACAAGAAAAGGTAATTAAGCAGTTTTGAAGAATCTGGAAACCCCTGGACCCCGGTGGACTGTTTACAAAAGGGTTACATGATGGTTTATGGCTTTAAAAAATCATACCATAAAAATTCTGTTTGAAAGCTGGTGGGCTGATTTTGCTTCAGAGGAAACAAGAAGGAACAACTGCTTGAGTAAAGAAGACAACAGCTCCTGAAGTCCCAGACCCGTGCAAAGCAAAAAGTGAATGGACGTTGCTCCAAAGTTGCTCTATGCTCTGAAATAGGCTAACTGCAAATTTTCCTCAAAGTCTGCCCGAAAAGTAGTGCAAGAATCAACAATTGTTTTGCAGACCAGTGCTGAAAAATCAACTGTGTAACCCGGACACCATTTCAAGGAGTTCACCATTTATTCCTTTCCTTTGAACCAATGACTTTTAATCTTTTGGCAGAATTCTTCTATTTTATCTTAGCAATTTTTTGAGTGAGTTAGGGTATTTAGAAAGATTAATTAGTATACTTTCATTTTTCATACTGTATGCTAATAAGCTTTGTCTTTCCACTTGACAAGTCTGGTTTTATAATCAACTAATAATTCTGTTGTTTATTGAAGAAACCTGGGTATTGAGTGGTCCTTCTGAAATGAACAGGTAAAGTACATACTTGGCCGTATAGCTAGCAGAAATATCATTTAACCATATGTTCCGACCCATGGAGTAGTGGAACTAGAGACAGACAGTGCACTCCTCCCATCCCGCCTGGTGGTAACAATAGTAATTAATTTAGTTACAGACATACTGATATTATTGGTGAAAGGTTCTATCTTTACATTTTCCTCCAAACCAATCAATTAGATTCCAGCCTGTAACCCAGCCCCAGAATCTGTTGCTCTATAGATACAATAGTGATATATTGTGGACAGTTAGGGGTGGGCAATAAACGCTGGCTCTGACAGGAATGCCCAGATTCCAGGAATGACTAAAGAAAAGTTCCCCCAAATTCCTGGGCTAGATTCCAGAAGTAACTCAATCCTGATTTCCTGATATTCCCTCTCATTTGTTTTTTTTTTCATCTTTTGATCCGTAAAAAGCCTTTGCAGAGTGAGTACAACTGAATCAGAGTCACAGTGCTGGACGGTCAGCACTGAGGGAGTGCTGCACTGTCAGAGGGTGAGTGGTGACCTCAGTGTACAAGCCACCTGGCACAGATTTCAGCTTCTCTAACCCTGTACCCAACCTGCACAGTAAACCACAGATCATCATCGGAGACTTTAATAGCCACAGTACCCAATGGGGGTACAAGGAGTCTAACAACAATGGAGAAGCAGTCGAAGAATGGATGGACGCTAACCAGCTTAGTCTCATCCACGATCCTAAAGTGCCAGCCTCCTTCCACAGTGCCCCCTGGAAATGTAGTTATAACCCAGATCTTGCCATTGTCAGTAATGACATTGCTGGCCTCTGCAAGAAGCTTGTCACAGACCCAATACCACAGACACAACACCATCCTATTGGTATCCAGGTAAATGCAGCAGTGTTACCAACCGTCGTACCATTCAAAAGGTGCTTCAACTACAAGAAGGCCGACTGGAACGGGCTCATACGAGCACTTGACCGTAAGGTTAAACATTAAACCACTACCTGAGCACTACAACCTGTTTGCAAAAGCTGTCCAGAATACAGCCAGAAGGAAGATCCCCCGAGGTTGTAGAGCATGCTACATCTCTGGTCTCACCAAGGAGAATGCTGAACTCTACTGGGAGTATGTCTCAATGTTTGAATCTGACCCCTTCTCAGAGGAAGCAATATCTACCGGTGAGAGGGCGATGAGTATCTCTCAAGAGTGTCAAAACACCTGGGACACCTTGATAGAGACAACAGATCTTACAAAAAAACATCAAGAAGGCATGATCTCTCATACGCAAACTTGGAGGCGATCCCAAGAAAACTGCCCAACATCCAAATATGTCTACAAACCAAGTTGCACACCAGTTGCTCCTAAATGGAAAAATCAACAAGAAACAACCAAGAGCACAACTAGATAGGAAGCAGTACAGCGATGACCCTGGCTTCACTGGACCATTCACCATGGAAGAGCTGGAAACTGGTATATTTAGTCTAAAACACAGGAAAGCAATTGGTCTTGACAACATAGCAATGGAGCAGATAAAGCATTTTGGACAGCGAGCAAAGAAATGGCTCCTACAATTGTTTAACCACTGCCTGGCTACACACAAGCTACCTAATATTTGGCAGAAGGCACATGTAATAGCACTATTAAAGCCCGGAAAAGATCCCTCAGATCCTAAGAGTTGTCAGCCAATTTCACTGCTTTGCCACACCAATAAGCTGTTTGAACGCCTGATACTCAATAGGATAGCACCAATGTAGATGAGAAGATCATTCCAGAGCAAGCAGGTTTCTGCCCTGGCAAACCAACAACAAGCCAACTGCTCAACCTCTCTCAACATATCGAAGTTGGTTTTGAGCAAGGGATGATAACTTGTGCTGTTTTTGTAGACCTGTCAGCAGCATCCAATACAGTGAATCATAGACGTCTCCTCTGCAAGATCCTAGAGATGACAAAAGATATTCACTTAACAGAGCTGTTAGAAAGCATGCTTCAGAATCGCCGGTTCTATGTTGAACTAAGTGGGAAGTGCAGCAGGTGGCGTATTCAGAAGAATGGTCTTCCTCAGGGAAGTGTGCTTGCACCGCTGCTGTTCAACATCTACACGAATGACCGACCTATAGACGGTGTCACATGCTGTTTTATATATGCTGATGACTTATGTGTCACTGCCTAAAGCACTGATTTTAACACCTTGGAGAAAACACTTTCTGAGGCCTTGGAGGGACTAACATCCTACTATGAAGAAAACCACCTTCACACAAACCCATCAAAGACGCAAGTTTGTGCATTCCACCTCAGAAACCGTGAAGCCAAACCCCAGCTTAAAGTAACCTGGTGTGAAGCAACACTGACGCATTGCGAGTACCCTATCTACTTAGGAGTCACCCTTGACAGATGCCTCACCTTCAAGAACCACATCGAAAAGACAAAGGCAAAAGTGAGCACACGAAACAACATCCTGAATAAGCTCACTAACACAAAATGAGGAGCAAGCTCGAAAACATTGCGAACCAGTGCACTTGCTCTTTGCTATTCCACTGCCAAATACCCCTGCCCTGCATGGGAAAGATCTACTTGTGCTGAGAAGATGGATGCCATTCTGAATGCAAGCTGCTGACTTATCACAGGTTGTTTAAAACCAACAAACACCAACAGCCTATATATCCTGGCTGGTATTGCTCCCCTGATATAAGAAGAACAGTAGCCAGCAAAAAAGAGCGACTCCATCAAACATCAGATGAGAGGCACCCTCTATTTGGTCATACACCTACACTCAGCCGCCTAAAGTCAAGGAAGAGCTTCATGAACAGTGTTGTTTCATTACAATCAACCCCATCTGAAGCCTGCATTGCCTTGTGGAAAGACCAGCTCGCCAGTCCCGAACAACCCCCAGCGATGGAAATTCTATTGGATGAAAGCCTTCCCCCAAGAGCTAATTGCAACTGGGCAACCTGGAAGTGCCTTAACAGACTTAGGACTGGTGTAGGTCGTTCAAAGGTGTCGCTAAGCAAATGGGGATATACAACCTGCCCGACAACTTGTGAATGTCGAATTGAGCCACAGACTATGCAACATCTCCTGCAATGTCTATCGCTAGAGGAACCCTGCACTGTTACAGATCTTGCTGAATTCAACAACAAGGCGCAAAAACGTGTCCAGTTCTGGCTGGGCCATGTATAGACTGTCTGTGGACACGATAAGAAGAAGAGGGTCAGTACTGAGGGAGTGCTGCACTGTCAGAGGGTCAGCACTGAGGGAGTGCTGCACTGTCGGTGGGTCAGTACTGAGGGAGTGCTGCACTGTTGGTGGGTCAGTACTGAGGGAGTGCTGCACTGTTGGTGGGTCAGTACTGAGGGAGTGCTGCACTGTCAGAGGGTCAGTACTGAGGGAGTGCTGCACTGTCAGAGGGTCAGTACTGAGGGAGTGCTGCACTGTCAGAGGGTCAGTACTGAGGGAGTGCTGCACTGTCAGAGGGTCAGTACTGAGGGAGTGCTGCACTGTCAGAGGGTCAGTACTGAGGGAGTGCTGCACTGTCAGAGGGTCAGTACTGAGGGAGTGCTGCATTGTCACAGGGTCAGTACTGAGGGAGTGCTGCACTGTCACAGGGTCAGTATTGAGGGAGTGCTGCACTCTCAGAGGGTGAGTACCAAGTGAGTGCTGCACTGCTGGAGGGTCAGTACTGAGGCTATGCTGCACTGTCAGAGGATCAGTACTGAGGGAACAAGTTTGTTGGTAATTATTTTCTTACATGATATTTAATTACCTTCAACCCTGATACACCATCTCTCAGTCACACTGTGGGATTTTGCAACCTACACATGTGACTGAGATAAGGTATATAAAAGCTCCATGTTTCTATCTAGTATTTGTTTAATTGTCATTAGCACTGTCTATTGGGTCTTTCCTTCCTGAGAGTTATTGCTGTGTTTACCTGCTGAGGAAAGACTGTTAGTAAAGGCTACCTCCAAACTGATCCTCTGCTGCCAGTGATACATCAGGCGACCACAAGCTATGAACTGGCTGAGCTCACTCCATAAGACCTTTGGTTGCTGCTGCTTCATCTGGGCCGTGATGATCATAATCCTGGCACTGTTTCCTTGGTTATCTCTTGTCTGAAGGAGTGACGGTATTTTAGAAATTGCTCATCTACAGTAACTGAGGACTGTACAGGGACTGGGAGTGTGCGTACACAGTGGGGTATTGGGATACAGTGTGTATAAATATCCTAAACCTAAATTAAACCAGAATGCTGCATTGTTAATGTAAAGGTAATTGACATGGAGTGAAGTTTACCCAAACACAACAGAAATTCATCTCCACTTTTGTTTCAATATTTGTGCTTTATTCCTCCCTCTCCTACTCCAGCTGCTCTTCCCCTCCCTCCTACCCCATCTCCACTCCCTCTCCCTCCTACTCCAGCTGTTCTGCCCCTCCCTCCTACCCCATCTCCGCTCTTCCCCTCCCTCCTACCCCATCTCCACTCCCTCTCCCTCCTACTCCAGCTGTTCTGCCCCTCCCTCCTACCCCCATCTCCGCTCTTCCCCTCCCTCCTACCCCACCTCCACTCCCCCTCCCTCCTACCCCACCTTCTCTCCCCCTCCCTCCTTTCTCTTGCACGGAGACCTGTTTGGTCTCCTGACCACCATTCATCATTAGGACAATCAGAGAGATTACTTGTTCAAGGGAGTAGGTGTAAGAACAGGAGGGGATAATGACAGACTCTCTCGCTGAACGGTGGCTGAGCTCTAAAATGTGGTGGATGCGCCACTGAGTGTCAGTATTTGGTATTGCAGCTGTTCCAGATTAGGGACAAGGTGCAGTCAGGGCTGTTTAAACCGTGAAGATATTCCACTGAAAGAAAGACTTGCATTAATATCGCACTTTTCCCAACCTCAGGACATCCCAAAGTGTTTTATAGGCAAGGAAGTACATTTGAAATGTAACCACTGCTATAAAGTAGGGGAACTTGGCAATCAAATTGCACAAATCAAATCCCAGAAAATGTAATGAAATGTTGACCAGATAAATGTATTTTGTGATATTTGTTGAAGGATAAATATTGGCCAGGACATCAGATAGTGCTAACAGGGCTTTTAAATCCACCTGAGAGGGCAGACAGAGTCTCAGTTTAATGTCTCATCCAAAATGACAGCACCTTAACAGTGCAGCACTCCCTCAGTAATGCACTGGGTTGTCAGCCGCGATCATTGTGATCAAGGAGTGTGCCCTGGAGTGGGATTTGAACCCACAATCTTCTGACTCCAGGGTGAGAGTGCTCTCACTGAGCCACAGCTGAAGCAGCAACACAGGCCTCCCACCATGGTCAGTGCTGTGGGCACCTTCTGTTCATTTCCCATCATGAACAACACTAATGGTGACAAATGGCAAGACTGCCAACAGTACTGCCCATGGCCAGTGCCAGATATGGACTTCCAGGAGAAAATAAACCAGGTGTGGCCAGTGCGGGGGGAGCTGGGGGGGGGGAGGGTTTTCTACAAATCTTTGCTCTGGATGGAATTGAATCAACTTTATGTTTCATCTAAACCAGTTCAACCTTCATCTCTCTCCCAACGTAGGTGCTTCACTATCAGTCCATGGTATTTCTGGCCCTCCATGGCCCCTTTAAGGATCGAGTCCTGTGGAACGGAGAGATTGGAAAAGGCAACGCCTCCATAATTCTGAAGAATTTGACGCAGAGTGACAACGGGTCATTTAGTTGCGTGGTGCAGAACCCGCCAGATGTAACCAGTGAAATTCTGAGCACTGCCCTCACTGTGACTAAGAGAGGTCAGAACATAAGGAATAGGAGCAGGAGTAGCCGATTGAGTCTGCTTCACCATTCAATAAGCTGGTTAAAGTGCATGTCTGATTATCGGAACATTCTTGCTCCTTAAACATCCCAATTTCAAGGCTGAATTTCATCCTTTCCCTGTTCCAGAAAGCTTAGGGTTATAGCTAGATGGCCTCACAGAAAGGAGTAGTCTTGATTCTTTTCCCCTTGTCCCTTTACCCCCTTTCACCAAATGACTCCAGTCGAGTCTCTGTGTTGATTCTTTGGGAGTGAAGCTTGTTATGAATTTCGATACCTGTGAACTTCTTGACAGGAGAGGGTAGATCAAGTGTGGGGGACCTGCTCCATGAACCAGTCAGTCGCAGTCTGGACAGTGCAGCTTCCCCAGAATTAACCCTTGAGCCCCAGCCTTAAGCTCCTCTGCCACTTCCGCCAACTCCAGCATGATGCCACCACCAAACACATCTTCCCTTCATGACCCCTGTTGGCATTCCATAGGAACAGTTCCCTCCTGGACACCATGGTCTGCTCTTCCATCACCCCTAACACCTCATCCCCTTCCCACGGCACCTTCCCATGCAATCGCAGAATGTGCAACACCTGCCACTTTACTTCCTCCCTCCTCACCATCCAAGGGCCCAAACACTCCTTTCAAGTGATGCAGCATTTCACTTGCACTTCCCTCAATTTAGTCTATTGCATTTGTTGCTCCCAATGCAGTCTCCTCTACATTGGAGAGACCAAACACAGACTGGGTGACCGCTTTGCAGAACACCTTCGATCTGTCCGCAAGCATGACCCAGCCCTCCCTGTCGCTTGCCATTTCAACACACCGCCCTGCTCTCGTACCCACATGTCCGTCCTTGGCCTGCTGCAATGTTCCAGTGAAGCTCAACGCAAACTGGAGGAACAGCACCTTATCTTCCGACCAGGCACTTTACAGCCTTCGGGACTGAATATTGAATTCAACAGTTTTAGACCATGGACTCTCTCCTCTACACCCCTTATTTAATGATTTGTTCTTTTTTAAATCCTTTTTTAAATCCTTTTTCCCCATACCACCCCTCCCCCACAGGGTCATCTGTCACTTTTTTTAATGTTTTGCTTTCACAGTGTGATGACCCTTGTTCTGCTATTAACAGCTTCTGCTATCTCACCTTTATGCCACTATCAGCACCTTCTTTACTCTTTACCGCTATGATTAACACTCCCTTTGTCTTGTGTCCATGACATCTTTGTCAATCTCTCCTTCGCTGTCACCTATCTCTGACCTTCTATCTTATTCCACCTGCTCCACCCCCTCTTAAACAGTTTAAAATCTATCACATTTCTACCTCTCTTTACCTCTGAAGGAGGGTCACACCCACTCGAAACATTAACTCTGTTTCTCCCTCCACAGATGCTGCCAGACCTGCTGAGCTTTTCCAGCATTTTCTATTTTTATTTCAGATTTCCAGCATCCTTATAGTTTTGCGTTTATCTTGAGTCCCTGGTCTTAGCCCTATGACATCCTGTGTTCCACTGCCTCTTCTCTGCAGGCTATCAGTCTATCTGTCACCTGGGGGCATCAACACTAGATAGTAGTAATTCCAATAGGGAATGTAGTGATTATTGTTTTGATAAATGTAGGACTGTAGCTTTAAGATTAATCCTGTGTTGTATGATCTTTGTAAACTGATGGGTTAGCAGCATGGGGAAACTCTAGGAGGCAGTTCCTCTTTAGTCCTAGAGTTTGATGCATACATGTAGCTGCTGCTGCTGTCTTGTAAATAAGGTTAATGTGTCCACCAAGAAAAATTGCCTGGAAAATCCACCCTATTTTAGGGAAATAAGTTCCTTTAGTCAGAGTGTGGTTAGAATGTGGACTTGCAACCACAGGAGGTGGTTGAGATAAATAGCTTGGATGAAAACTAAAGGAGTACATGAAAGAAAAGAGAATAGAAAGATTGACTGAAAGACTGGGAGCGGGTAGATGGAATGGGGGAAGCCTTGGGTGTAATATAAACAGCAGCATAGACTGGTTGTAATTACTCTTGTTTCTCTTCCTTTTCATAGAGCTCCCATTTCGCCTCAGTGTGGTTGTCATGTTGGTGCTTCTGGTCGTTGTTCCATCTCTGCTGGTGGTCACATTACTCCTGCTGTGGATGGGCAAGACTTTTGGTTTCTTCAGATCCAGCTCTAAAAAAACATTGACAGAGGTGGTGATGGGGTAGGTCCAGCTGGGGCAGGTTTACCAGGGTGGGGGGTGGGGGGGCAGTTTTACCGGGGGCAGGTCCACTGGGGGGGGTGGGTTCAGCCGGGGCTTCTTTTCACCGGCCCCTGTTTTCTCTGGCCCCCCTTCTCAGCCAGCTGAGCCTTCATTTCTGGGACAAAGGATGGAGCCTTGTCCCTTCCACTGCCTTTGCAAACAGGCAGCCTCCAAATGTCACGGCTGTCAGTACTGTCACTGCCAAATTAATTACTTTACAATGTCACAATATTGGTTATGGAAAAGACTGGCAACTAACATTAAAAGAAATCCCAAAGTATTCTATAAGCACCTCAATAGTAAAAGGGTGGTAATGGGAGGAGTAGGGCTGATTAGTGACCAAGAAGGGGATTTACACATTGAGGCAAGATGCATGGCTGAGGTGTGAAATGAATATTTTATATCTGTCTTTATGTACGAGGCAGATGCTGCCCAGGTCATGGTGACAGAGGAGGAAACTCAGTCACTAGAAGTGTTTAAAATTGAAAAGGAGGAGATATTGGATAAGCTGTCAATAATTAAAGTTGATAAGGCACCAAGACTGGATGAGACTCATCCAAGAATACTGAAGGAAGTGAGAGTGGAAATTGCAGAGGCACTGGCAATAATCTTTCAATGTTCCCTCAATTTGGGGAGGCACCTGAGGATTGGAGAATTGCAAACATTATTCAATAAAGATCTGCCCTGCAATTACAGACCAGTCAGTTTAACTTTGGTGGTGGGGAAACTTCTAGAAACAATTATTCGATATAGAATTAATAGTCACATGGAAAAATGTGGATTGATTCAGAAGAGTCAGCATGGATTTGTTAAAGGAAAATTGTGTCTAACTTGATGGAGTTTTTTGAAGAGGTATCAGAGATGGTTGATCAGGGCAAGGCCATTGTTGTGGTGTATATGGACTTCCAAATGGCGTTTGATACAATGCCACACAACAGGCTTGTGAGGAAAGTTATAGATCATGGAATAAAAAGGACATTAGCAACATGGATACAAAATTGGCTGAGGGATAGGAAACAGAGAGTAATGGTTAATGGGCATTTTTCGGGCTGGAAGGTTTGTAGTGGAGTTCCCCAGGGGTCAGTATTGGGGCCCCTGCTTTTCCTGATATACATAAATGATCTAGATCTTGATGTGCAGGGGACAATTTCATGTTTGCGGACAACACAAAACTTGGGAGAATTGTAAGCTGTGAGGACAGTGTAAAATTTCAAAAGGACATTGACACATTGGTGGAGTGGGCAGATAGGTGGCAGATGAAGTTCAATGGGGAGAAGTGCGAGGTGAAACACTTTGGTACAAAGAACATGGAGAGACAGTATAAAATAAAGAATACTATGCTAAAGGGCGTGCAGGAGCAGAGAGACCTGGTTATATATGCACATAAGTTATTAAAGGTGGCAGGACTGGTAGAGAGAGCTGCTTCTAAAGCATTCAGTATTCTAGGCTTCATTAATAGGGGCATAGAGTACAAGAGCAGGGAGGTTATAACGAAATTATATGAGACACTGGTTAGACCTCAGCTGGAGTATTGTGTACGGTTCTAGGCGCCACACTATGGGAAGGATGTGAACGCTTTGAAAAAAGTGCAGAAGAGGTTTACGAGAATGGTTCCAGGGATGAGAGACTTCAGTTATGAGGGAAGATTGGAGAAGTTGGGACTGTTTTCTTTGGAGAGAAGGCTGAGAGGAGACTTCACAGAATCACACAGTGCAGAGGCAGCCCTTCGGCCCATCGAGTCTGCACCAACACATGAGAAACACCTGACCTACCTACCTAATCCCATTTACCAGCACTTGGCCCATAGCCTTGAATGTTATGACGTGCCAAGTGCTCATCCAGGTACTTTTTAAAGGATGTGAGGCAACCCGCCTCCACCACCCTCCCAGGCAGTGCATTCCAGACTGTCACTACCCTCTGGGTAAAAAGGTTTTTCCTCACATCCCCCCCTAAACCTCCTGCCCCTCACCTTGAACTTATGTCCCCTCGTGACTGACCCTTCAACTAAGCGGAACAGCTGTCTTCCTTCTGACTTGATTGTTTTACTGGATTATGATGTGTTCGTATTCTGCTAACATTCTGTGTCCCCTCCCCCTGCTGAACTAGTTTAAGCTCCTCCCAATAGCATTAGCAAACCCGCCCGCAAAGATGTTAGTCCCGCCCTGGTTCAGATGTAGACCGTCCCGCTTGTACAGGTCCCACCTTCCCCAGACATGGTCCCAGTGATCCAGGGATCTAAAACCCTCCCTCCTGCACCAACTCTTAAACCATGAATTCATCTGCGCTATTCTCCTATTTCTGAGCTCGCCAGCACGTGGCACTGGGCGTATTCCAGAGATTACAACCCGAAAGGTGCTGCTTTTTAGCCTAACTCCCTGAATTCTTGATGCAAGACCTCATCCCTCTTTCTACCTATGTCATTGGTACCAATATGTACCATGACCTCTGCCTTGTCACCCTCCCCCTTCAGGATGCCCTGCAGCCATTCAATGATATCCCAGACCCTGGCACAAGGGACTTGATAGAAGTTTTCAAAATAATGAGGGGCCTGGACAGAGTAGATAAGGAGCAACTGTCTCTGCTCATGAATGGATCAAGAACCAGAGGGCACAGTTTTAAAGTGTTTTGCAAAAGAAGCAAATGCAAGGTGAGAAAAAACTTTTTCACACAGCGAGTAGTTAGGGTTTGGAATGCAATGCCTGGAAGTGTGGTGGAGGCAGGTTCAATTAAGGCATTAAAGAGGGCTTTGGATGATTATCTAAATAGAAACAATGTGCAGGGTTACGAGGAAAAGGCAGGAGATTGGTGCTAAGTTAAAATGCTCAGAGAGCCAGTGCAGACACGATGGGCTGAATGGCCTCCTCCACCACCGTAACAATTCTGTGATTCTGTGAATTTATCACGACTCACTGGGGACAGTGCGCTGTAATATCAGGCCCCACTGTTCCCCGAGCCATGACAAATATGAAAAGTTTGACCAAACCACCAGATTGCCTCAATTCTACCTAACTGTTTAATTTAGGTTAACAGAATATGAGCATCAGGTTTCTAAACTTAATAAGTAAATAACTGTTTATTGAACAAACAGTCGTTAACTAGTGGCAAAAGAAAGAAATATGAACTGCTAACTTCTAACACTATAACTTAAAGTCTACCCCTTTTTAAATCCCTACACTCACACTCACACCCTGTTCCAGGACTGCAACATTGTATATATCTCTCATCCTGTTCCAGTGGTCATGTCTTTCAAACTGCAGCCATTGTAACAACAAAAAATAAAAAGATATGTTCTTTACAAGTCCAAATGCAGCAGCCATTGAAAACTTAGGAAGATCCCACAAATAGCAAGAAAACAAATGATCAGCTCATCTGCAGAATTGCTGGTTAAGGAATAAATACAGCAGAGAATCATGGAAAAATTCAGCACAGAAGGAGGCCATTAGGCTCATTGTGCCTCTGCTGGCACCTTGACAAGCTATCTAATTTGTCCCACACTCCCCTGCTCTTTCTCCATAGACATGTAATATTTTTCCTTTCGCATATTCAGTTCCCCTGTAGAAAGTTATTATTGAATTTGCGTCCACCACCCTTTCAAACAGCGCCTTCCAGATCACAACAACTTGCTGTGTGGAAAAAAAAAATCCTCAGTTCCCCCTCTGGTTCTCTCAGTTTTCCCTCCCTCCATGCCCCTCCCCCTGAACCCTCACCCTCTCCCTCTCCCCTCCCCATCACTTGATGCTCTGAAAGAATGAGTTAGAGAAGGAGACAGTTTAGCTGGTTTGATTTTTGGATCTACAAACACTTAATTCTTTAATGAATAATTGGTCATTATGGAGGATTGAATTGTGCCTATTTGCCTCATGTGACAGACAATAACTGAAGCTATTTTCCTGAACAGGGTTGATGAGGATGAGAATGAGGATGGCCTGGGGAACAGAATTTGCCTGCGACGTGCTGCATGTTTCCAGGTGGGAATCTCAGAACACAACATCTGACTACTGGACACCAACTTCTTCTTTGCTCTTTGGGGGAGTGGGGCTCACGGGGCAAGGGGGTGGAGGGTTGGTCCTTGGGGCCCTGAAGGTGAATCCATTCACAACCTCAGCAGCCTGAATCATAAGATCATAAGAAATAGCAGGAGTAGGCCATTCGGCCCCTCGAGCCTGCTCTGCCATTCAATAAAGTCAAGGCTGATATGGTTGTGGCTTTAACTCCACTTTCCTGCCTGTGCCCCAAAACTCTTAAGTCCCTCGTCAGTCAAAAATCTGTCTAATTCAGCCTTGAATATATTTATTGGCCCAACCTCCACTGCTCTCTGGGGAAGAGAATTCCAAAGACTAACAACCCTCAGAGAATAAATTTGCCTCATCTCCAACTTAAATGGGAGACCCCTTATTCTGAAACTGTGTCCCCTGGTTCTAGATTCTCACACAAAAGGAAACATCCCCTCAGCATCCACCCTGTCAAGGCCCTTCAGAATCTTATATCTTTATATGAGATCACCTCTCATTTTTCTAAACTTCTAAAATAAGGCTAACCTGCTCAAACTTTCCTTATAAAACAACTCCCTCATCCCAGGAATCAGCTGAGTGAGCCTTCTGTGAACTGCTCCCAGTGCAAGAATATCCTTCCTTAAGTAGGAGACCAAAACTGGTACGGAGTACTCCAGGTGTGGTCTCACCAATACCCTGTACAGTTGTAGCAAGATTTCCCTACTTTTATACTTCACCTCCTTGCAAGAAACACCAACATTCCATTTTCCTTCCTGACTTTTTGTGATTCCTGTACATGGACACCCAGATCCCTCTGTACCACAGCATTCTGCAGTCTCTCTCCATTTAAATTAGAAGCTATTGTTAGAAGCTATTACTAAAGATGGCAGGATATGACAAGTGGTGTGCCACAGGGCACTTGGAAAAATTCAATGTTATCAAGCAGAGTCAAGAAAGGGAAATAATGCTTAACCAATTTATTGGTGGTGTTTGAAAAAGTAATATGTGGTGTGGATAAAGGGGAACCGGTAGATGTACTGTACTTAGATTTCCAGAAGGCATTTGAGAAGGTGCCACATCAAAGGTTATTGTGGAAAATAAAAGCTCATGGTGTAGGGGGTATATGTTATTGGCATGGATAGAAGATTGGCTAGCTAACAGAAGCAGAGAGTTGGCATAAATGGTCATTTTCTGGTTGGCAGGATATGACAAGTGGTGTGCCACAGGGATCAGTTCTGGGGCCTCAACTTTTTACAATTTATAGAAATGACTTAGATGAAAAGACCGAAGGTAAGGTTGCTAAATTTGCTTACGACATAAAGATAGGTAGGAAAGTTAGCTGTGAAGAAGACATAAGGAGGCTACAAAGGGACATAGATAGGTTAAGTGAGTTGGCAAAGATCTGGCAAATGGGGTATAATGTGGGAAAATGAGAAATTGTCCATTTTGGCAGGAAGAATAAAAAAGAAGCTTATTGTCTAAATGGTGAGAGATTGCAGAGTTCTGAGATGCAGAGGGATTTGGGTGCCCTAGTGCATGAATCACAAAAGGTTAGTATGCAGTTACAGTAAGTAATTAGGAAAGCTAATAGAATGTTATTGTTTATTGTGAGGGGAATTGAATATAAAAGTAGAGAAGGTTATGCTTCAGTTAAAAAGGACACAGGAAGACTACATCTGGAGTACTGTGCACAGCAGGGGTGGGGAACCTTTTTCTTAAAAAGGGCCAGTCACACACAGACAAGGTCAGTCAGGGGCCGCATACATATAAAAACCAGCTTAATTTATTTTTTTAAAGAGAGAATACAGAAATGTTCAACTCATCCTACTACTTTAATGCGATCGCAGAGTTTGTTTTTCCCTAATGAGCAGCACAGCTTCTGTGTCTCAATCACAGCACTCCTGAAATTCAGCTCAACTTATTGCTTGCTTTCTTTTCCCATTCTCTCTGTCTCTCTCTCTCTCTCCTTTGTCGGTGTGTGTCTCTCTCTCTGTGAATGTGTGTCTCTCTCTCTCTCTTTCTCTGTCCTTTCCCAATCAGCCCTTCTCTCTCTCTCTATTCTCCCATTCTGTTTCTCTCTCTCATCTCCTTTCCCACTCTGTCTCACCCCCAAACCAGCCCAGGTCAGTGGCTGAACAACCCAAGGCTCTGGCCAACACCCAGTCTGAGGCTGCACCTGGGCTTGGAGCCTGGGCCTCTCCCTCAGTCTCAGGGGCTGAGCCCCTGTCCTGGGACACCAATAGGGCTGGAGGGGGTGGGGCGGGTGTGGTGGTGAGCCACCGATGGAGCCAGGTGTCTTGCTCCCTTTCTCCCCCACCCCGGGTTACTCACTATAAAGTTCATTGTGTGGAACTTCTAATTTCTGTGCTGTCCCCACAAGTTCCTCTATCCTGGAAAGGATTGTATCTCTGTCAGACCCATCTGGGAAATGAAGTTCTCTGAGTTGAGATCTGAGCATTTAGTACACTGACTATCTTATTGAAAATTAGATAACATAATAGAAAGTTATTAGAAGTGGATAAAGAGTACTAAAGTGCTTGCTTGTCTTCTTTCTGTTCCATGGTATAAAAGTAATTTTTCCTGTCCTCCTTTATTCTCCACTTCCGCTGCAGCAGAAATCATTCTGACCAGCCCAGTCATGGTTGACCTGAGGCTCTGTTCTCAGACCTTTCCTATTAAGCTTCTTGAGTTGGCCTCCACTGTGGCTGTCCGGGTCGCTCACACTTCCCCACCTGATCGGCAGCCGGCAGCTTCCCATCCCTGCCCTGCGCTCCTGCTCCTGCATCTCAGGCCTCGCTCCCTCCCCAGAGCCTGGCCTCTGGTGGCTCTGGCCGAGGCTCAGACATCAGAACATGGTGGCGGCTGGCCCAGAGTGTAGCAGGCGGTGGGGGGGTGGGGGGGTGGGGGTAACGGGGGGTTGGAGGTGGGAGAGGAGGGGGTGTGGCGGGGTGGGCAGTGCAGATAAAAAAGTGCAAACGGCAGAATCCAGCCTGGACTGGGGGTTCCCCACCCCTGGTGCACTGGTCTCCTTATTTTTAGGTAAGATATAAATGGGTTGGAAGCAGTTCAGAGAATGTTTACCAGACTAATACCTGGAATGGGCGATTGTCTCTTGAAGAAAGGCTGGGCAGGTTAGGCTTGTATCCACTGGAGTTTAGAAGAGTAAGAGGCAACTTGATTAAAACAGTTAAGATCCTGAGGAGTCTGGAGAGAGTGGATGGGGAGAGAATATTTCCTCTTGTTGGAGAATCTAGAACTAGCAGTCACTGTTTAAAAATAAGGCGTCACCCATTTAAATTAGAGATGAGAATTTGTTCACTCAGAGGGTGCTGAGTCTTTGGAACGCTCATCCTCAAAAGTGTATCTAACCCCGTGCTGTACCTGCCCAGGGAGTGTTTGATGGGGACAGTATAGAGGGAGCTTTACTCTGTATCTAACCCCGTGCTGTACCTGCTCAGGAAGTGTTTGATGAAGACAGTGTAGAGGGAGCTTTACTCTGTATCTAATCCCGTGCTGTACCTGTCCTGGGAGTGTTTGATGGATACGGTGTAGAGGGTGTTTTACTATTTATTTAACCCCGTCTGTACCTGCCCTGGGAGTGTTTGATGGAGACAGTGTAGAGGGAGCTTCACTCTGTATCTTACCCTGTGCTGTACCTGTCCTGGGAGTATTTGATGGGGACAGTGTAGAGGAAGATTCATTCTGTATCTAACCCTGGTCTGTACCTGTCCTGGGAGCATTTGATGGGGACATTGTAGAGGGTGCTTTACTCTGTATCATTCCCCGTGCTGTACCTGTCCTGGGAGTGTTTGATGTGGACAGCATGGAGGGAGATTTACTTTGTATCTAACCCTGGTCCGTACCTGCCATGGGAGTTTTTGATGTGGACGGTGTAGAGGAAGCTTTACTCTGTATCCAATCCCGTCTGTACCTGCCCTGGGAGTATTTGATGGAGACAGTGTAGAGCGAGCTTTACTTTGTATCTAACCCCGTGCTTTTCCTGTCCTGGGAGTGTTTGATGGGGACAGTCGAGGGGGAGCTTTACTCTGTATCTACCTCCGTGCTGTACATGTCCTGGGAGAGTTTGATGGGGACAGTGCAGAGGGAGCTTTATTCTGTATCTAAGCCCATGCTGTACCTGCCCTGGAAGTGTTTGATGGAGACAGTGTAGAGGGAGCTTTACTCTGTATATAACCCCATGCTGTACCTGTCCTGGGAGTGTTTGATGGGGACAGTCGACAGGGTGTTTTACTCTGTATCTAACCCTGTGCTGTACGTGTCCTGGGCATGTTTGATGGAGACGGTGTAGAGGGACTTTTACTCTCTATCTAACCCCGTCTGTACCTGCCCTGGGAGCGTTTGATGGGGTCAGTGTAAAGGGAGCGTAACTTTGTTGCTAACCCCATGCTGTACCTGCCCTGGGAGCGTTTGATGGGGTCAGTGTAAAGGGAGCTTTACTTTGTTTCTAACCCCATGCTGTACCTGCCCTGGGAGTGTTTAATGGGGACTGTGTAGAGGGAGAATTATTCTGTATCTAAACCCGTACTGTACATGTCCTAGGAGTGATTGATGGGTACAGTGCAGATGGAGCTTTACTCTGTATCTAAGCCCGTGCCGTACCTGCCCTGGGAGTGTTTGATGGAGACAGTGTAGAGGCATGCTTTACTCTGTATCTCACCCCGTGCTGTACCTGTCCTTGGTGTGTTTGATGGGGACAGTCGAGGGGGAGTTTTACTCTGTATCTAATCCCGGTCTGTATCCGTCCTGGAAGTGTTTGATGGGGACAGTGTAGAGGGAGCATTACTCTGTATCTAAGCCCATGCTGTACCTGTCCTGGGAGTGTTTGATGGAGACGGTGTAGAGGGAGTTTTACTCTGTATCTAACCCCGTCTGTACCTGCCTTGGGAGCGTTTGATGGGGACAGTGTAAAGGGAGCTTAACTTTGTTTCTAACCCCATGCTGTACCTGCCTGGGAGTGTTTGATGGAGACAGTGTGGAGGGAGTTTTACTCTGTATCTAACCCCGTACAGTACCTGTCCTGGGAGCGTTTGATGGGGACAGTGTAGAGGGAGCTTTACTCTGTAAGTAAACTCGTGCTGTACCTGTACATTGTAGAGGGAGCTTGACGCCGTATCTAAGCCCGCGCTGTAACTGTCCTGGGATTATTTGATGGGGACAGTTGAGGGGGAGCCTTACTCTGTATCTAACCCCGTGCTGTACATAACCGCTGATGCTGCCAGACTTGCTGAGTTTTTCCCGGTAATTCTGCTTCTGCCCTGGGAGTGTTTGATGGCGACAGTGTAGAGGGAGATTTATTCTGTATCTAACCCCGGTCTGTACCTGTCCTAGGAGTGTTTGATGGGGGCAGTGTAGAGGGAGTTTTACTCTGTATCTAACCACATGCTGTACCTGCCCTGGGAGCGTTTGATGGAGACATTGTAGAGGACGCTTTACTCTGTAAGTAAACTCGTGCTGTACCTGTCCTGGGAGTGTTTGATGGAGACAGTCGAGGGCTGCCTTACTCTGTATCAAACCCCGTGCTGTACATATCTGCCGATGCTGCCAGACCAGCTGAGTTTTTCCAGGTAATTCTGCTTCTGCCCTGGGAGTATTTGATGGGGACAGTGTAGAGGGAGATTTATTCTGTATCTAACCCCAGTCTGTACCTGCCCTGGTAGCGTTTGATGGAGACAGTGTAGAGGAAGCTTCCCTCTGTATCTAACCTCGCGCTGTACCTGTCCTGGGAATGTTTGATGGGGACGGTGTATAGGGAGCTTTACTCTGTATCTAACCCCGTGCAGTACCTGTCCTGGGAGCATTTGATGGGGACATTGTAGAGGGAGCTTTACGCTGTATCTAAGCCCGCGCTGTAACTGTCCTGGGATTATTTGATGGGGACAGTTGAGGGGGAGCCTTACTCTGTATCTAACCCCGTGCTGTACATGACCGCTGATGCTGCCAGACTTGCTGAGTTTTTCCCGGTAATTCTGCTTCTGCCCTGGGAGTGTTTGATGGCGACAGTGTAGAGGGAGATTTATTCTGTATCTAACCCCTGCTGTACCTGTCCTGGGAGTGTTTGATGGGGACAGTGTAGAGGGAGCTTTACTCTGTTTCTAACCCCGGTCTGTACCTGTCCTAGGAGTGTTTGATGGGGGCAGTGTATCTAACCACATGCTGTACCTGCCCTGGGAGCGTTTGAAGGGGACAGTGTAAAGGGAGCTTTACTTTGTTTCTAACCACCTGCTGTACCTGCCCTGGAAGTGTTTGATGGAGACACTGTAGAGGGAGCTTTACTCTGTATATAACCCTGTGCTGTACCTGTCTTGGGAGTGTTTGATGGAGACAGTGTAGAGGGAGCTTTACTCTGTAAGTAAACTCGTGCTGTATCTGTCCTGGGAGTGTTTGATGGAGACAGTCGAGGGCTGCCTTACTCTGTATCAAACCCCGTGCTGTACATATCTGCCGATGCTGCCAGACCAGCTGAGTTTTTCCAGGTAATTCTGCTTCTGCCCTGGGAGTATTTGATGGGGACAGTGTAGAGGGAGATTTATTCTGTATCTAACCCCGGTCTGTACCTGCCCTGGTAGCGTTTGATGGAGACAGTGTAGAGGAAGCTTCCCTCTGTATCTAACCTCGCGCTGTACCTGTCCTGGGAATGTTTGATGGGGACGGTGTATAGGGAGCTTTACTCTGTATCTAACCCCATGCTGTACCTGTCCTGGGAGTGTTTGATGGGGACAGTGCAGAGGGAGCTTTACTCTGTATCTAAGCCCATGCTGTACCTGCCCTGGGAGTGTTTGATGGAGACATTGTAGAGGGAGCTTTACTCTGTATATAACCCCATGCTGTACCTGTCCTGGGAGTGTTTGATGGGGACAGTCGAGGAGGACTTTTACTTTGTATCTAACCCCGTGCTGTACCAGTCCAGGGAGTGTTTGATGTGGACAGTGTAGGGTTAGCTTTACTCTGTATCTAACCCTGTGTTGTACCTGTCCTGGGCATGTTTGATGGAGACGGTGTAGAGGGAGTTTTCCTCTGTAGCTAACCCCATCTGTACCTGCCCTGGGAGCGTTTGATGGGGATGGTGTAAAGGGAGCTTAACATTGTTTCTAACCCCATGCTGTACCTGTCCTGGGAGTGTTTGATGGGGACAGAGTAGAAGGAGATTTATTCTGTATCTAACCCCGTGCTGTACCTGCCATGGGAGTTTTTGATGGGGACGGTGTAGAGGGAGCTTTACTCTGTATCAAACCCCGTGCAGTACCTGTCCTGGGAGTGTTTGATGGGGACATTGTAGAGGGAGCTTTACTCTGTACCTAACCCCGTGCTGTACTTGTCCTGGGATTGTTTGATGGAAACTGTCGAGGGGGAGCTTTACGCTGTATCTAACCCCGTGTTGTACATGTCCTGGGAGTGTTTGATATGGGCAGTGCAGAGGGAGCTTTACTCTGTATCTAAGCCCATGCTGTACCTGCCCTGGGAGTGTTTGATGCAGAGAGTGTAGGGGGAGCTTTACTCTGTATCTAACCCTGTGCTTTACCTGTCCTGGGAATGTTTGATGGAGACAGTGTAGAGGGAGTTTTACTCTGTATCTAACCCCGTCTATACCTGCCCTAGGAGCTTTTGATGGGGAAAGTGTAAAGGGAGCTTAACTCTGTATCTAACCCTGTGCTGTACCTGCCCTGGGAGTGTTTGATGGGGACAGTGTAGAGGGAGCTTTACTCTGTATCTAACCCCATGCTGTACCTGTCCTGGGAGCATTTGATGGGGACATTGTAGAGCAAGCTTTACTCTGTACCTAACCCCGTTCTGTACCTGTTCTGGGATTGTTTGATGGGGACAGTCGAGGGGGAGCTTTACTCTGTATCTAACCCTGTGCTGTACCTGTCCTGGGCATGTTTGATGGAAACGGTGTAGAGGGAGTTTTATTCTGTATCTAACCCCGTCTGTACCTGCCCTGGGAGCGTTTGATGGAGACAGTGTAGAGGGAGCTTCCCTCTATCTAACCTCGCGCTGTACCTGTCCTGGGAATGTTTGATGGGGACGGTGTATAGGGAGCTTTAC
Organism: Carcharodon carcharias; assembly: GCF_017639515.1. Lineage (NCBI taxonomy): Eukaryota > Metazoa > Chordata > Chondrichthyes > Lamniformes > Lamnidae > Carcharodon > Carcharodon carcharias. Next base: position 26,367,674 of record NC_054491.1, read on the forward strand.
TCTGTATCTAACCCCATGCTGTACCTGCCCTAGGAGTGTTTGATGGGGGCAGTGTAGAGGGAGTTTTACTCTGTATCTAACCCCGTGCTGTACCTGCCCAGGGAGCGTTTGATGGGGACAGTGTAAAGGGAGCATTACTTTGTTTCTAACCACATGCTGTACCTGCCCTGGGAGTGTTTGATGTAGACACTGTGGAGGGAGCTTTACTCTGTATATAACCCCGTGCTGTACCTGTCCTGGGTGTGTTTGATGGAGACATTGTAGAGGGAGCTTTACTCTGCAAGAAAACTCGTGCTGTACCTGTCCTGGGAATGTTTGATGGAGACAGTTGAGGGGGTGCCTTACTCTGTATCTAACTCCGTGCTGTACATATCCGCCGATGCTGCCAGACCTACTGAGTTTTTCCAGGTAATTCTGTTTCTGCCCTGGGAGTGTTTGATGGGGACAGTGTAGAGGGAGATTTATTCTGTATCTAACCCCGTGCTGTACCTGCCCTGGTAGCGTTTGATGGAGACAGTGTAGAGGGAGCTTCACACTGTATCTAACCTTGCGTTGTACCTGTCCTGGGAATGTTTGATGGGGACGGTGTATAGGGAGCTTTAATCTGTATCTAACCCCATGCTGTACCTGCCCTGGGAGCGTGTGATGGGTACAGTGTAGGGGGAGCTTTTCGCTGTATCTAAGCCCGCGCTATACCTGTCCTGGGTTTGTTTGATGGGTCAGTCGAGGGGGAGTTTTACTCTGTATCTAACCCAGTGTTGTACCTGCCCTGGGACTGTTTAATGGGGACAGTGTAGAGGGAGCTTTACTCTGTATCTAACCCCATGCTGTACCTGTCCTGGGAGTGTTTGATGGAGACGGTGTAGAGGGAGTTTTACTCTGTATCTCACCCCGTGCTGTACCTGCCCAGGGAGCGTTTGATGGGGACAGTGTAAAGGGAGCTTTACTTTGTTTCTAACCACATGCTGTACCTGCCCTGGGAGTGTTTGATGGGGACAGTCGAGGGGGAGTTTTACTCTGTATCTAACCCCATGCTGTACCTCTCCTGGGCATGTTTGATGGAGACGGTGAAGAGGGAGTTTTACTCTGTATCTAACCCCGTCTGTACCTGCCCTGGGAGCGTTTGATGGGGAAAGTGTAAAGGCAGCTTAACTTTGTTTCTAACCTCATGCTGTACCTGTCCTGGGAGTGTTTGATGGGGACAGAGTAGAAGGAGATTTATTCTGTATCTAACCCCGGTCTGTACCTGCCATGGGAGTTTTTGATGGGGACGGTGTAGAGGGAGCTTTACTCTGTATCAAACCCCGTGCAGTACCTGTCCGAGGAGCATTTGATGGGGACATTGTAGAGGGAGCTTTACTCTGTACCTAACCCCGTGCTGTACCTGTCCTGGGATTGTTTAATGGGAACTGTCGAGGGGGAGCTTTGCGCTGTATCTAACCCCGTGCTGTACATGTCCTGGGAGTGTTTGATATGGACAGTGCAGAGGGAGCTTTACTCTGTATCTAAGCCCATGCTGTACCTGCCCTGGGAGTGTTTGATGGGGACAGTCGAGGGGGAGTTTTACTCTGTATCTAACCCCGTGCTGTACCTGTCCTGGGAGTGTTTGATGCGGACAGTGTAGGGGGTGCTTTACTCTGTATCTAACCCTGTGCTTTACCTCTCCTGGGCATGTTTGATGGAGACGGTGTAGAGGGAGTTTTACTCTGTATCTAACCCCGCCTGTACCTGCCCTGGGAGCGTTTGATGGGGAAAGTGTAAAGGAAGCTTAACTTTGTTTCTAACCCCATGCTGTACCTGCCCTGGGAGTGTTTGATGGGGACAGTGTAGAGGGAGCCTTACTCTGTATGTAACCCCGTGCTGTACCTGTCCTGGGAGTGTTTGATGGGGACAGTGTAGGGGGAGCTTTACCCTGTATCAAACCCTGTGCTGTACCTGTCCTGGGCATGTTTGATGGAGACGGTGTAGAGGGAGTTTTACTCTGTATCTGACCCCGTGCTGTACCTGCCCAGGGAGCCTTTGATGGGGACATTGTTAAGGGAGCTTTACTTTGTTTCTAACACCATGCTGTACCTGCCCTGGGAGTGTTTGATGGGAACAGTGTAGAGGGAGATTTCTTCTGTATCTAACCACATGCTGTACCTGTCCTGGGAGTGTTTGATGGGGACAGTGTTGAGGGAGATTTATTCTGTATCTAACCCCAGTCTGTACCTGCCATGGGAATTTTTGATGGGGACGGTGTAGAGGGAGCTTTACTCTGTATCTAACCCCGTGCAATACCTGTCTTAGGAGCATTTGATGGGGACATTGTGGAGGGAGCTTTTCCCTGTTCCTAACCCCGTGCTGTACCTGTCCTGGGATTGTTTGATGGGAACAGTGTAGAGGGAACTTTACGCTGTATCTAAGCCCGCGCTTTACCTGTCCTGGGATTGTTTGATGGGGACAATCGAGGGGGAGTTTTACTCTGTATCTAACCCCGTGCTGTACCTGTCCTGGGAGTGTTTGATGGGGACGGTGTAGAGAGAGATTTGCTCTGTATCTATCCCCGTGCTGTACCTGTCCTGGGAATGTATGATGTGGATGGTCTACAGGGAGTTTTACTCTGTATCTAACCCCGGTCTGTACCTGTCCTGGGAGTGTTTGATGGGGACAGTGTAAAGGGAGCTTTATTTTGTTTCTAACCCCATGCTGTACCTGTCCTGGGACTGTTTGATGGGGACAGTGTAGAGGGAGGTTTATTCTGTATCTAACCCCGGTCTGTACCTGTCCTGGGAGTGTTTGATGGGGACGGTGTAGAGGGAGCTTTACTCTGTACCTAACCCCATGCTGTACCTGTCCTGGGAGTGTTTGATGGGGACGGTGTAGAGGGAGATTTACTCTATCTAACCCTGGTCTGTACCTGTCCTGGGAGCATTTGATGGGGACATTGTAGAAGGAGCTTTACTCTGTACCTAACCCCGTGCTGTACCTGTCCTGGGAGTGTTTGATGGGGGCAGTGTAGAGGGAGTTTTACTCTGTATCTAACCCCGTGCTGTACCTGCCCAGGGAGCGTTTGATGGGGACAGTGTAAAGGGAGCATTACTTTGTTTCTAACCACATGCTGTACCTGCCCTGGGAGTGTTTGATGGAGACACTGTGGAGGGAGCTTTACTCTGTATATAACCCCATGCTGTACCTGTCCTGGGTGTGTTTGATGGAGACATTGTAGAGGGAGCTTTACTCTGCAAGTAAACTCGTGCTGTACCTGTGCTGGGAATGTTTGATGGAGACAGTTGAGGGGGAGCCTTACTCTGTATCTAACTCCGTGCTGTACATATCCGCCGATGCTGCCAGACCTACTGAGTTTTTCCAGGTAATTCTGCTTCTGCCCTGGGAGTGTTTGATGGGGACAGTGTAGAGGGAGATTTATTCTGTATCTAACCCCGTGCTGTACTTGTCCTGGGAGTATTTGATGGGGACAGTGTAGAGGGAGATTTATTCTGTATCTAACCCCGGTCTGTACCTGCCCTGGTAGCGTTTGATGGAGACAGTGTAGAGGGAGCTTCACTCTGTATCTAACCTCGCGTTGTACCTGTCCTGGGAATGTTTGATGGGGACGGTGTATAGGGAGCTTTCCTCTGTATCTAACCCCATGCTGTACCTGCCCTGGGAGCGTGTGATGGGTACAGTGTAGGGGGAGCTTTATACTGTATCTAAGCCCGCGCTATACCTGTCCTGGGTTTGTTTGATGGGGCAGTCGAGGGGGAGTTTTACTCTGTATCTAACCCTGTGCTGTACCTGCCCTGGGAGCATGTGATGGGTACAATGTAGGGGGAGCTTTATGCTTTATCTAAGCCCGCGCTATACCTGTCCTGGGATTGTTTGATGGGGCAGTCGAGGGGGAGTTTTACTCTGTATCTAACCCCGTGTTGTACCTGCCCTGGGACTGTTTAATGGGGACAGTGTAGAGGGAGCTTTACTCTGTATCTAACCCCATGCTGTACCTGTCCTGGCAGTGTTTGATGGAGACGGTGTAGAGGGAGTTTTACTCTGTATCTCACTCCGTGCTGTACATGTCCTGGGAGTGTTTGATGGGGACAGTGTAGAGGGAGCCTTACTCTGTATCTAACCCCGTGCTGTACCTGTCCTGGGAGTGTTTGATGGGGACAGTATAGACGGAGATTTATTCTGTATCTAACCCCAGTCTGTACCTGTCCTGGGAGTGTTTGATGGGTACGGTGTAGAGGGAGCTTTACTCTTTATCTAACCCTGTGCTGTACCTGGCCTGGGAGTGTTTGATGGGGACGGTGTAGAGGGAGCTTTACTCTGTACCTAACCCCATGCTGTACCTGTCCTGGGAGTGTTTGATGGGGACGGTGTAGAGGGAGATTTACTCTGTATCTAACCCTGTGCTGTACCTGTCCTGGGAGTGTTTGACGGGGACAGTGTAGAGGGAGCTTTACTCTGCATCTAACCCCGTGCAGTATCTGTCCTGGGAGTGTTTGATGGGGACAGTGTAGAGGGAGCTTTACTCTGTATCTAACCCCGTGCTGAACCTGTCCTGGGAGCATTTGATGGGGACGATGTAGAGGGAGCCTTACTCTGTATCTAACCCCGTGCTGTACCTGCCCTGGGAGAATTTGTTCTGTTTACTGTAAGAAGATAAAGCCTATGTGTGATTATTTTGTCTCTTTCTCACCAGGATTCCGATGAGGAAGATGAAGATTTCCATCGGTTTTACCCTGCATCTGAATCGATTTCATAGTCTGAATTCTTTGTTGTTCCCTGTAGTTTTGAGCAGTGTGCTGCTAGTGAGGTGAATCCCTGGTCTGATCACTGTCCTGTTTAAGTGCTTGAAGCTGTTTAATTGGTGGAGGGAATAGTTCCATAGTCACTGCTCCTGCTGATGCACGGTCTGGGGGCGTGCAGGTAGTGGTGTGGGGGCATAGGGGGATGATGGTGGGCTTATGGGTGTGGGATGGTGTTTTGGTGCGAGAGTCAGGCTGCGGGGAGTGGGGCTGGGGGGAGTGGGGCTGGGGGGAGTGGGGCTGGGGGGAGTGGGGCTGGGGGGAGTGGGGCTGGGGGGAGTGGGGCTGGGGGGAGTGGGGCTGGGGGGAGTGAGTTTGGGAGTGTGGTTGAGGGGGAATGGGGTTGGGGGAGTTGGTTTGGGAGTGGAGCTGGGGTAGTGGGGCTGGGGAGTGCTATTTGTATTTGTATTGCTCACAAACTTTACACATGTAATTATCTACATTTCAAGAGGCTGCTTAAAGTTCTTGTTAACTCTGTAATGATCTTGGCAGCCTCTTATTGAAGAGGAGTTAATGTTTCAGAATGAAAGGTCATGGATCTGAAATGTGAACTCAGTTTCCTCCTCCATAGATGCTGCCTGAGGGCCTGTTAAATATTTCCAGCATTTTCTGTTCTTATTTCTGATTTCCAGCGTCTGCTGTAATTTACTTTTGTGTTGGGAGCCTGCTGTTAAAGAGAAAGGAAGGATATTATTCCAAACCTCCAGAAATCACTGAATGGACCACAGCTGGGGGATTGTGCTCAGTTCTGGGCACCATAACTTAGGATGGATATCAAGGTCTTGTGGAGGATGCAGGTGAGAGTAGGAATAGTACCAGCGATGAGGGCCTTCAGTTATGTGAACTTAGTTTGGAGAAGCTGGGATTGTTCTCCTTAGTGCAGAGAAGGTTAAGAATTATTTAATGAAGGTGTTCAAAATCATTAAGGGTTTTGATTGAGGAGACACTGGGTAAAATTTTTCGCTCAGTGGGCGGGCACATGCCCGACCCAGCCGAACGTAAAATGACACGCAGTGACATCGGGCGAGCGTCCCGACATCATGGCGCACTCCCCGCCCCCCCCCACCCCCCCACTGAGCCCGCATGCCAAGGGCAAAATTCTGCCCACTGTTTCACTGGCAGAGGGAATGAGTAACCAGAGGGGTGATGGGGATTTTTTCAGACAGTGAGTTGTGATCTGGAAGGCGCTGTCTGAAAAGGCGGTGGAAACAGATTCAATAGGAACTTTCAAAAAGGAATTGGATAAATACTTGGAAAGGAAAAAATTTGCAGGACTCTGCTAAAAGATCAGGAGGAGTGGGATTAATCGGATAGCCCTTTCAAGGAGCTGGCAGGGGCACGATGGGCTGAATGGCCTGCTGTGCTTTACCATTCTGTGATTCTAGGCAGAAGGACAATAGCTAGTGAAATATCCGAGTTACCAGCAATAGCTCAACTAACTCTGCAAAATACTCTGTTGGAAAGAGGACACAAGAATCTCTGGTTTAAAGGAAGTTACATTTACAAAGTCCATGGTATTTTTATCACAAAATCTTCTGGTTATTTTTATATTTTGTATATTTGTGTAACGATGTTCCTGGGTCTCAGAACAAAGGCAGGGCTGCGATCTGATGCACGTATGTTTGTTGCTGCTCTCTCCATCTCTCGCTCTGTCTTTCTTATTTACTGGCTCTCTCACTCACTGTCTCTCTCTCTCTCACATTTGCTGGCTTTCTCTTCCTCTCTGTCACCTGCTTTCTCTCTCACTCGCACACTCTCTTTTCCTCACCTGATTTCTCTCATTCTCTCCCTCACCTGCTCTCTTCCCTCTCACTGTCACAGTTTCTTTATCACTTCTCTATCTTTTTTTTTCCTGTCTCATTTAAAACCTTTTCTATCTCAAACCCTTTTTCCTCTCTCTCTCTCTTTGTTTCTCTCTATCTCATTGTGAGTTTTATGCTATATTTAGCTGTATTTTCAGTGTGTGCTCTGCGAATAAATGTATTTGTCTATTTTATAATAAGACACTGATCAACCTCATGTCACTGGCTGTTAAACCTTCAACCACAGCAATGTGATTGCCTCTTAAATACCCTCTGAATTCAGGCAACCGGAGATGGGTAATAAATGCTGGCCTGGCCAGCGACACCCACATCCCATAAACAAGTTTAAAAAAAAAAGAAAAACGCAGCAAAAAAGTATAAAATGAAGCAAGATGTTAATGCTGGAATAATCCAGTGGAACCTGTATAAGAACAGGTTAATATTTCAGGTTGTGACCTCTTGCCATAGGGTGAAGCTGATTTTCTAAAAAACATTAAACTCAAAAAATTTGAGCAGCAGGTGAAGCTAGCTGTTTCACGCTGCTACTATGCAGTAGCAACACAAGTGGTATTCGCCACTAACAGGATGCTACCATCAAGCCAAAAAGACGTTCTGTCTATCATACAAATTACTGATGTGGTATATGAATTTCGGTGCCAGTGTGATGCTGGGTACATAGGCCGTACATCCCAAAGACTGGCAGATCGTATCCAACAACATATCCCAGCCGCTGTTTGCAATGGACAAGGTACAGACCGTGCCCAACCAGCCCGTGCCCAACCAGCCCGTGCTTGCAAAACTCAAAACACAGTTTCCAACATGAGATGTGATTCTGCGATTGGACAACATTTGCTAAATAATCCTCAGTGTTTTAAAAATTACGCTGACAACTAATTTAAGATTGTCAGTCAGACTTGCAGTGTGGCACATTTACATGTACTGGAAGTTACATATATTAATACACAGGGCCCTGTTCTTTCCAGAGAGAAAGAACATGTACACACATTGCGCCTGTTTCAGCTAAACAAAATAAATGACAGCCGTTCACTGGTTCATTCCTCAGGACAATGCCTTGACCAACCAGAGTCAAGCTGCCTGGTTTAAATTTCAAACAATGCTTGGTAGTTAATTTTGAGTCACAATCAGTGGTGCATTCCCCATGGCAAAGCTGATTGCCAACCAATCAGCGCTACCTTCACATACAGTATAAACTGTGCTTTTCCATCTTTATATTGGTATTTTTGCGAGTGTCCTGATGAGTGCAAGATGAAAAGCTTCAACATGTCTTTTCATGGGATATGTGCAAATTGTGGTTGTATTTTTGACATTACAATAGTGACTGCACTTCAAAAAGTACTTTGTTGGCTGTAAAGCACTTTGAGAGGTCCTGAGATCATGAAAGACACTATAGAAACATAAGTTCTGTCTTTCTGAACCATTAGAATGACCTGATGGCCCATCACAGGAACAGGAGGAGGCCATTCAGCCCTCAAACCTGTTCTACAATTCAATTAAATCATGAATAAATTTAACCTTGATAAGTTATCTGTGTTTGTTCCATAACATTTGATACCACTACCCTAGAAAATTCCATCAGACTCAGGCTGTGAATAAAGACATACATTTATATAGCACCTTTCACAACTTCAGGATATCCCAAAGCACTTCACAGCCAATAGAATAATTTTGAAATGTAGTCACTGTTGTAATGTGGGAAACGTGCAGCCAATTTGCACACAACAAACTCCCAGAAACAGTAATGTGATAATGAACCAAAAATCTTTACATCCCCTCAGTACTGACCCTCTGACACTACAGCATTCCCTCAGGACTGACACTCCGACAGTACAGCGCTTCCTCAGGACTGACCCTCTGACACTACAGCATTCCCTCAGGACTGACATTCCGACAGTACAGCACTCTGTCAGTACTGAGCCTCCAACTGTGCAGTACTCTCTTCCTGTCGGTGATAACATTGACTTCACTCCAGAAAGAGGAATGTCACAGTTTAACACTATTAATACTCCATTACCCAGGGTGCTGTAGCCTTCATAGAGATAAAAACAAAAAAACTGTGGATGCTGGAAATCCAAAACAAAAACAGAATTACCTGGAAAAACTCAGCAGGTCTGGCAGCATCGGCGGAGAAGAAAAGAGTTGACGTTTCAAGTCCTCATGACCCTTCAAGTTCTGTCGATGCTGCCAGACCTGCTGAGTTTTTCCAGGTAATTCTGTTTTTGTTTTGCTGTAGCCTTCCCTGCTCAGGGCCTCACATCACTGATAATTGGGCAAAATTACCATGTGCTCTTGGAATTCCTTATCTGGATTTTGCTCCACAATAGCATTGAAGCTATTGTCACTCAGGAAATTAGGAAGTTGCTGTCCAAGATACCCTGCTCAGCATTGAAAAAGTTTGTTTAGTTATTCTCTAAACATATCAGAAAAATTCTAGTTAGCTACTAAACACATCAAAAAAGTTAGGGCTTGTCCATTCAAGTGCAAGTGAATTTTTAACAACGTGAATTGTTAATTACTGCTAAACAATCCCTCTGTCACTGAAAATTAGCTTTCATAAGTGTAGAGTCTAATTCCATCATATTTGAATTATTGTTGAAGATTTAAAGATTGAAATTAATTTTTATATTTTGTTTTTCCGTCTTGTACCCTTCTCACTCTTAATTCACTGTTTCTTCCCCTCTCTGTTGCTTTCTGTACATAATTTGACATGAATTAAATATTCCAACATACACTTCCTCATTTGGGCTCTGTGCTGCTCTTGAACTTTATTGGTTAAGGAGATATACCATTGCTTGCTCAGTTCACCTGTAGAGAACACGGTGCCAAAATTATGTTCCAATTACTGAAATTTCAGTTCAAAATCCCACAGAAAACCTGTGGGTGAGTGTAATGACTGCAAAATCCAGGATAATAAGCAGATGCATTTCACCCTTTTCCTGCTAGTGGCATTACTGAGCCTTTAGTTCCAACTACTCAGCATCTCCATCTGGAAGAGTACAGTGGAACTACAGCCAATTCCTGATGCCACCTTCAACCATTTCTTTAATTTTAAAATTAAAATTTTCTGATTGCAGATAATCACCTTCTGCACTCTACCATCTGCACTGTGAGAGGTTCAACACTGAGCGAGTGCCGTGTTGTCGGAGGGTCAGGTGTTTGGGTTTGAAAAGTGTACAGTGTGCATATGGTGATTAACTTCACTCCCCCGGACTGTTTCTCATCCTCATTGTCCACTGACGGCTGTTGGTAAATTGTCAGGAGGTTGGGCCAGGCCAGGAGTTATGATGTCCTCCAGGAACTAATGTCCTGACAGTATTTACTGTTGTGGGTAATGCTTGTGGGATCTGAAATGTTAAAGGAAAATGTTTTTGGGCAAGGGCTATTTGATAAACTAATGACTGTGTCACCCTCATCCCTTTCACCATCTCCTCTCTCACGTCTTCCCCTTTACTCCTTTGTCTCCAACATAAACTGTCCCAAATACCCCATTTACCCCTCAGCCTCCTCACCCACTTTCCCCTTCTTCCCCCATTCCTTTAGTGTCTGGCTCAGGGTTTCAGGACTTGCTCCTCTAGATACCCCCCACTCCCCACCCCCCCAACCCTGGCTACCCCCAGTCAGGCACATTCTTCATTTCTGAATCCAGACAGAATTGCTGCTTCTCATTGGCTGCGGATCAGAATGGGAACCTCGGGATGATTTTTCGCTTTTCTGGTCCAGAGTGACCACATTGACTGATCATCACCCCTGTCAAAAGCAGTAGCTTGTTCACCCTTAAACATTGAGGATTTAATCCTATTCTGAAATGCAGAATGTGAGGCAGTTAATGCACAACATTGAATGGACAAAATCCCAACGATAATCTTTAACTGTGTGTGTGCTGCCATTCATGACAATATCACAGGTTGAGTCTGTGCCAACGGGCTGTGCACGGACACTGTGAGCAGCAACATCTAGAATGAAGGATCCTGAGACCAAGTCACTGAATCCAGGTTCTCTGATGCTGCATAAACAAGTGGAATCCAGCACAGTCTCTGGGACTGGCGGGAGCTTTTGCCAGCAGAATCTGGGAATGCTGCAGTTTCGCTGTGCCTCTGGGAGAAAATGAGATTATCATCCCAGGGAAGTTTTTCACTGGCCCAGACAATCCTTTGTCCCTCTTTATCCTCTTCACCTCAGGAGCTGTTTTATTTGAAAAGAAATATTCATCACTCGGTTTGTCTGGTTTTATGGGTTGGGGCAAGAGGCTGGTGGTGAGAACATTGGGTGGAATTGTCCCAGATTTGCACTAAGTGTGGCAGCATACAGGGAAAATGACATTTTACTCATTGGCTGCAATGGTGGATTTTCACGCTGTGTAGTCCCAAACCCACTGCATTAATTATGTGTTCCGAGGAAACACTCCTTTTCCATGGCGGGCGGGATCTCATTTACACACCACCATCACCTCACCACTTCCTCACGCCGGGCATTATATTTAAAGTGCAGCCGTGTGCACAGCTCTCAGCACTTCCAGCCCGGGGCTGCTGCACTGAAAACGTGGCCCCAAAAAACAAAAAGACTTGCAGCCCCCCAGGTTCAATGATGCGTCCCTCGAGTGCCTTTTGGACGCACTGGTGGCTCGCCGTGATGTCCTCTAACCCCGCTCTGGCCACAGGAGGGGCAGCAAAATCACTAATTTGGCTTGTGACGTGGTGGTCAGCACCAATACCCTACAAAACAGAACACCCTCCCAGTGCCAAAAGAGGATGAATGATCTCCTCCGTTCCACCAGGATAAGTCATTCTTTTTATCACAACTCACACTCGTAAACCCATCACACATCTACCGGGCTGTCACTTACAGCCAGTTCAAGGGACATCACCATTAGATGTCTCAAACACACCGCAATTGTCCTCACTCCATCCATGGGACCACTCACCGCCCACACACGCCAGGCATACTTATCATCTGTCCTGGCAGCCATGCTGCTTACAGTCTCTTCATCTCTATCCACGCAGGACAAGCTGGCACACAACAACAGGGAGAGGTCACAGACCAGTGGAGGAATGCCTGAAATCAAGGCCCTCACTGACTTTGAAAACAGAGCCATCCAGAGCCTCTGATCAAGCCCCGAAGAAACCTCGGAAGAAGAATCTGGAGGCTCCGTCCCTGAAGTCCCATCACCCACACCCTCCACCAGCGCAGAGACACTCACCTCGGTGGGACCTAGCTTTAGAGTAGCCTAGGGATCACAATCTGGTGAGCACATCGCACTGTCTGATCCACAGCAGGCAGGGGCAGGGACTTCCCAGGTTTCCAGCACTCGGAGGACTGCTGGAGGCCAGAAATCTGCTGAGTCTGAGTCAGATGAGGAGCCTCTGGACTTGGTCATGTCACAGTTGCTGGAGCTGCAAAGGCAAGCTCAGGAACATCAGGAAGGGATGTCCACTGCACTCCTCAGATTGCAAGGCATGATGGAGGAGTCCATCCATCTTCACTCTGAGGCGATAGCATTGCAACGCACCGAGGTCAACACTGGTAGGATGGCAGCTGCCATGGAGACCTTGGTCCAGGACACTGGTCCTGCACTGCTGTGTGGGCTGAACTCCATCACTGATGTCATAGTTGGCTTCCAACAGTGTGCACTGAAGAGGGGTGCTGGGCAGCTCAGTCTCACTCCAGCTACCCCTTCTCCTCAAGGAGTCAGCCAGGGGCCCCTGGGCACCCATAGGGAGGAGGATCAGCAGGAGCACATCCCGGAGTCATCCACCCAGGTGACTCTGGGGGTGACCGGCCCATTGCTCTTGTGACCTCAGCAGCTCCAGCTCCACAGGCCGAGGAGAGAGCCACTGCCACACAGCAGGACTCGAAAGCAGGCTAGGGCCCTCCAGGTCTCAACCTTCCAGAGGACACCCGCCAAAGTCATCACAGACAGGGTGTCACAGTCAGCAGGCTGCCCCCACCTCCACTATGGATGTCGGGGGAGCACCAAGACAGATTAAGGAAAGTTAAGATGATGTAACCCTTTTGAGTCAACCAAATAAACTAAATTAACAAAATTAGGGACAGAGTAAAAGCAGCTGCTTAAAGGGAAACTCCAAAAACAAAGACAACATTTAAAGGAAACTTACAAACATCTAACCAAAATGTGATTAAGAGGGTTGATAAAACACCCCAGCCCCTGCAATGCCCACCAGGCATGGAAGGCCTCGACAGGGCCGGGACACCCAGCCGCAAACGTAGCCGCGGAACACGGGCAAACAGTCGGGTCGGACAACCCCCTCGATCGCCTGCTGCCTGGACCTGATAATGGCCAACTTGGCCAGGCCCAGGAGCAGGTTCACGAGGTGGTCTTCCTCCCTCCCAGCTCCCCTCCGCACCGGGTGCCCGTAAATCAGGAGCAAGGGGCCGAAGTGCAAACGAAACATTAATTAAAAGTTCTTTAAATAACTGAAAAGGGAGTGCAGCCTACAACACCCTATGTAAACATGGTCCACAGACTCCACAAGACCGCACAAAGGGCAGGTATCTTGGGAGTTCGTGAACCGATACTTCCTATGATTGTAGTGGACTGCTGCATGCAACACCCTCCACCCCAGGCCCCCGATGGAATGTGGGAGGGCACCTCAGTAGGGGGCCTCCCAGTGGGGACCTCCGCCGCCGTACGGCAACAAGGCAGCCAGGGCGTGTCCAGGCAGCAGGCGGGGGCAAGGAATTGAAGGGCGTGCAGCAGCAGTCTGTACAGGAAACCCCTCTGCACTGTGCTAAAGGAAACGGAGGGTATCTCCCTGACGCGGCTTAGGTTGTGGGGCATTGGCTCCCGAGGGAGGGTTCGAGGCTTGGGGCCAATATGGAATTCCGTCCGAACAGGGATCTGTGACCTCACGAACGCGCCCCGGGACCCAAAGAGTTGCAGGTCCTGCAGCGCACCCTTCTTCTCATCGTACACCAATACCGCAGGGCCAGGGCCGGGTCCGCGTCGGGCTGACGGAGATGTGTCTCCAGGTCGAGCACCTCCCTCTCCAACTCCTCGACCCTGGATTTCCGCCTCTTTGTTGACCCCCTCGTGTACTCCTGACAGAAAACTCGGACGTGAGTCTTGCCCACGTCCCACTATAGCCTCAAGGAGGGGAAGCCTCCCCGCTTCCTTCTCCAGCCGGCCCAGAAACGACGGAACGAGTCCAGGAACCGCTTGTCCTCCAGCAGCAGGTTGTTAAAGGGCCAGTACACGGACCCTGTCTGAGCGCAGAACGAAGCGAGCTCCGCCCACACCAGACGGTGGTCCGTGCACGGCACCTGCTGCACAGAAGCCGACGGAACGCAGGGCACGTACGCCTTCAAAATGTAAAGACGATTGAGTCTGGACGCTCTGACTCCAGGTAACACAAAGGTGAAAACTTTGCAGTCAGGATGGAGATGTCGCCAGACGTCCACCAAGTCGAAGGACCTGACCAGGTCCTGTAACTTACACCGACCGTGCAGTGCTGGGTACCGTGACAGTCCCAAGCCCTCGAGGGTGCAATTAAAATCCCTCCCCGAGGACGATGCACTCGCCCGCGTCGATGGAGCCCAGATGAGTGGACACTTCCTCAAAGAGTCTCGCTTGCTGCTGCACGCCCAGGGGAGCGTACACATTCACACAGTGAAGCGCCATGCACCCCCACCCAGGCGCACAGTAAGGTGCAGCAACCGGCCTGGCACCGGCTCCTTGACCCCCAAGATCTCCGGCTGAAAATGCGGGGCCAACAAGATAGCCACCCCACCAGAATTGGAGGCTAGGTGACTCATGTAGACCCCCCCTCGCCACTCCAGGAGCCACGTGGCTTCGTCTCCCGGAATGGTCTGGGTTTCCTGCAGGAAGCTCACCGCATACTCCCTGTCCCGGAGCACCGAGAGGTTCTGGAACCTGTGCTGTGCGTCCCTGCTGCTGCCCTGGATGTTGAGGCTGGTTATGGTTGTCTTCATTGTCAGGAGTATGTGCTGCCATCACCGAATGAAAAGTGTAAGAAGGTTAGGATTATTTTAATCCTTCCTCCTTCAGGCCCAGTGAGAAACGTATGGACCCTCCTCTTGGCGTTCCCGAACAGCCCAGGGGCTTTGAGGGTCACGTGGGTGGACCCAAACACAAGAGGAAAAGAATGTCACCGGTCCAGGACCGAATGGACCTTGTCTCACTGACCACGATTACTTGCTAAAGGGTCCCGAGTTCCCGCACAGGGATGAGGGGAGAATTGGTGGGGACACCAGGGAATCCACCACCTCACCTGACAATGACTCTAAGTCGTCCCTGGTGCTCACCACCGAAACTCTGCCTCCTCCCGGTCGTCACCTCCAGCTTCCAGCCCCTCCCCGGTATTGAGTACAGGGGCTTGTTCCGAGCTGCCAGTCGGCTCCACCTCCACCTCGATCCCACCCCTAGTGTCAGGGGCAGAGGGTCCTCTCTGGTCTCCTCTTGGGGATATGGGCCATAGGGCAGTGGTGGCTCAGAGCCTCATTCTCCCCCCGGCCCCGAGTCACCCAGTGAGTCCGGATAAAGCTCTGGAGCCAGGGCAGAGGTGCCCGGCACTGAAGGTTGGGAGGGAGTGGGGGGCTCCTCCTCACCACCACCCAATGACCCAGCGGTCAGGGCCATGAAGGGACTGCCGCAGTCCCCTGGAGATGGCACTTCGAGGATACAAGGTGGGTCAGGGTGGGGCACCACTGCCAGGGCGATACCTTCACCGACCGGTGGCGATGGGGGAGGGGCGGTGGTGGGGGAGGGCCGGTGGGGGAGGGGCGGCAGGAGAGGGGCAACAGTGGGGGAGGGGCGGTGGTGGGGGAGAGGGGCGCTGTGGGAGGGGCGGCGGTGGGGGAGGGGCGGCAGTGGGGGAGAGGCGGCGATGCCAGCTGTGGCCGCCTGGATGGTGCTGCCAGCCTTGGAGACGGGGCAGTCCTAACTCGTGCCCCACCCACTTGCAGGCTTGGTCCTGCATGCCACTCGCTGACCAAAAGATGCAGTAGGCGGCAATCAAGGGTAATGTCAAAGACCCCTCGCTGCACTTCTCCCAGGCCAGGCGTACAAAAACCTGGCACCGGAAGGTGTTCACATTCCGAAGGCTCCCCTCCTTTAGGCCAAGTGGGATCAGATTAGAGTTATCTCTTCTACTCCCAGACAAGTCTTAGAAATCGCCAAAGACATTTTGCAGTCTCATCATTTCTAAAATGCCGCACCAACTCCTGAATTCAAAGTGCCTCTTGTACTCGTAACCTTTAAGATTTACTACCTAACCAATCAAGGAATTAGAAATATAACTTAACCCGGCACAGCCCCCAATTGTTATGACCAATGCAGTTGATAAAGCTGAGTTATTTAAAAATCCCAGAGGGATACTTTAAACAACTGTCATAACCTATAATTTTAAGTGTTATGTTTGAGATTCGACTCTAAATTCAGGAATCAGTCCACCAGTTCTCGAGGTTTTACATTAAACGAAATGAATCATTTTATTAATTTACACAGGTTAAAATATATATAAACATGGCTACAAATTACTGGAATCATAACTTTTAACAAATTCCCAAACTAATCTCCATTAAGGCAAAAGCAACCTATTGACTTAAGCAAACGCCAGGCAAAGCATTTTCAACTTACCAATTCAAAATTAGTCTCTTTGCACTTTGGTTCCTGTGGAGACAGTTGGAGGTTTACAGCTGCTTTGATGTCACAGTGCGTCTGCCTTGCGCAAGCAAAACTGCTGAAGTTATACCGAGCACAGTTCATTGAATGTAAATTCTCATTGAATCACCAGCCTCTTTGAACTCCACCTTTTAACAATAAAACCGCTTTCATAGAACCAATTTTATTAGTAATATAAACATATTGCTTGGTATCTGCTCACTAGGTGATAGTTTTCACCCCGCTTTTTGAATGCTGTATTCAAAAAGTGCAAATCCTTCTTACATATCAAAACTAATACACATCAAAGCACCCAGACTAGCTGGCTTTAATCCAATTAAGACACACCCACAGACTAAACCTCTATTTTAAAAGAAAAATATTTTCCAAAATATTATATATGTTAATAGCTTCATGACAGTACCCCAGTTCCCCTATTGTGCCCCAATTCTGCCAGTGCATGTATCCCAATTCCCAAAGCGCGTGGACCTCAATTCCATACTATATGCACCCCAGCTCCCATGGTGTGTGTATCCCAATTTCATAGCGTGTGTACCCCATTCCTCTAATGTGTCGGGTTCCCCAAGTGTATGTATCTCAATTCCTCTAGTGTGTGTATCCCAATTCCCCTAGTGTGTGTTCTCCAGTTCCCCTGGTATGTGTAACCCAGTTCCCCTAAGTTGTGTTCCCCAATTCCCCTAGTGTTTGTAACCCAGTTCCTGTGGTGTGTGTAACCCAGTTCCTCTAGTGTGTGTTCCCCAATTCCCCTAGTGTTTGTAACCCAGTTCCCATGGGGTGTGTAACCCAGCTCCCCTAATATGTGTAACCCAGTTCCCCTAGTGTGTGTACCTCAGTTCCCATAGAGTGTATACCCCAATTCCCATTGTGTGTGCATCCCAGTTCCCTTAGTGTGTGTACCTCAGTTCACCCTAATGTGTGTACCTCAGTTCACCTAGTGTGTGTACCTCAGTTCACCTAGTGTGTGTACTTCAGTTCACCTAATGTGTGTATCTCAGTTCCCCTGGTGTGTGTACCTCAGTTCCCCTAGTGTGTGTACCTCAATTCGCACAGATTTTATACCCCAATTCCAATTCTGTGTGCATCCCAATTCCCTTAGCATGTGTATACACTAATTCCCCTAGTGTGTGTACCCCAGTTCCCCTAGTGTGTGTACCCCAATTCCCCTAGTGTGTGTTCCTGTTCCCCTAGTGTGTATATCCCAATTCCCCAAGTATGTCTGCCTCATTTCCCATATTGTGTGTTCCCCAATTCCCCTAGTGTTTGTAACCCAGTTCCCGTGGTGTGTGTAACCCAGTTCCCCTGGTGTGTGTTCCCCAATTCCCCTAGTGTTTGTAACCCAGTTCCCATGGGGTGTGTAACCCAGCTCCCCTAATGTCTGTAACCCAGTTCCCATGGGGTGTGTAACCCAGCTCCCCTAATGTGTGTAACCCAGTTCCCCTAGTATGTGTACCTCAGTTCCCATATAGTGTACACTCCAATTCCCATTGTGTGTGCATCCCAATTCTCTTAGTGTGTGTACCTCAGTTCACCTAGTGTGTGTATCTCAGTTCCCACAGATTTTATACCCCAATTCCCATTCTGTGTGTATCCCAATTCCCTTAGCATGTGTATACACTAATTCCTCTAGTGTGTGTACCCCAATTTCCCTAGTGTTTGTACTCCAGTTCCCACAGTGTGTGTACCCCAATTCCCCAAGTGTGTCTGCCTCATTTCCCATATTGTGTGTTCCCCAATTTCCCTAGTGTGTGTACCCCAATTCCCCTAGTGTGTGCTGCTCAGTTCCAACAGTGTGTGTACTCCAATTCCCCTAGTGTGTACCCCAATTCCCCTAGTGTGTGTACCTCAGTTCTCCTAGTGTGTGTACCCCAATTCCCCATCTGTGTACACGCCAGTTCTCCTAGTCTACCCCAGTTCTTCACAGTGTGTACCCCAACTCACTTGGTGTGTGTACCCCACTCTCTCATATCTGAACTGCCAGCAATGTTCTGATTGTATGACGGGTGCTGTGCTAATTGTTGTCCTGTCATAATCCTGCTCTTTACCTGGGCCTGAGTCCCTAAAAGATTCTTTATCTTTAATGAAATTTGTGAGTGGCAGTTTTCAGTAACAACGTGTTCAGTGGGGTGGGTTTACAAAGACCAGACTAACTGATGAAAGGTCATTAACTCTGTTTCTCAACAGATTCTGCCAGACCTGCTAAGTATTTCCAGCATTTTTGCTTTTGGTTCTGATTAATGTGCTGTCGAGTGGTCTGATTGCCAGCTCCATGCAGCGTCCATGTCCTCTGTGTGGGAGAGTTTTTAATATTCCATTCCCAGAGACCCTCTGGCCTTGGCAGCCGACAGAGACGCAACAGCCACTGTTGCCAATGGCAGCCACAAGATTGGGAAAATCCCAATCATGGAACTTACAGTATAACCCTAACAACCAATTCCAAGAAAATCATTTTACTTCTGGAAAGTTCTATTCCTGGAATGACACTGCCTGAGCACAAACAGTTCCAATTAGTAATGAATTGTCTATGATGCAGTTACATGTCACACTTCAAGCGCTGACTCTGCATCAGATTGTGTTTAACATTTCTCATCTCCAAATTGAACTCCTATTCTTATCAAAGAGTTTATCTGCTCAAGCTCTCTATACACACGAGATCACAGTAATGGGTAAGATCGGAGTTCACTGGCATGCGTCACCTCTGCAGACAAGTGTCTGTGTAGATGTTGGCGTTGGCTATGGCACATCCTGTGATGGAGCAAGTTTATCAACACTCAGCATCCAGATTTACACATGGAGAATGGCCACTAACCACTGGAAGTTGTCCAGTGATTACCATGTACCACCCTCCCTCGGCTGATGAATCAGCGCTCCTCCATCAGGTCTCCTCTACATTGGAGAGACCAAACGTAAACTGGGCGACCACTTTGCAGAACACCTGCGGTCTGTCCGCAAGAATGACCCAAACCTCCCTGTCGCTTGCCATTTTAACACTCCACCCTGCTCTCTTGCCCACATGTCTGTCCTTGGCTTGCTGCATTGTTCCAGTAAAGCCCAATGCAAACTGGAGGAACAGCACCTCATCTTCCGACTAGGCACTTAACAGCCTTCCGGACTGAATATTGAATTCAACAACTTTAGGTCTTGAGCTCCCTCCTTCATCCCCACCCCCTTTCTGTTTCTTCCCCCTTCCTTTTTTTTCCAATAATTTATATAGATTTTTCTTTTCCCACCTATTTCCATTATTTTTAAATCTTTTATGCTCCCCCACCCCCACTAGAGCTATACCTTGAGTGCCCTGCCATCCATTCTTAATTAGCACATTCGTTTAGATAATATCACCAACTTCAACACCTCTGTGTTCTTTTGCTCTTTTGTCTGTGACATCTTTTGATGATCTGCTCCTATCCTAACACCGCCACCCCCCCCTCCACTTCTCCCCGCCCCACCTTAAACCAGCTTATATTTCCCTCTCCTTGTAAAGAAAGATCAGTTCTGTTGAAGGGTCGTGAGGACTCGAAATGTCAACTCTTTTTTTCTCCGCCGATGCTGCCAGACCTGCTGAGTTTTTTCAGGTAATTCTGTTTTTGTTTTGGTTCAGTGCTCCTCCATGTTAAACACCACGTGGAGGAAACACTGAGGGAGGCAAGGGCACAGAATGTACTCTGGGTGGGGGACTTCAATGTCCATCACCAAGAGTAGCTTGGTAGCACCACTACTGACTGAGCTGATCGAGTCCTAAAGGACATAGCTGCTAGACTGGGCCTGCGACAGGTGGTGAGGGAAAAACATACTTGACCTCATCCTCACAACCTGCCTGCCGCAGATGCATCTGTCCATGACAGTATCGGTAGGAGTGACCACCGCACAATCGTTGTGGAGATGAAATCCCGTCTTCACACTGGGGATACCTTCCATTGTGTTGTGTGGCACTACCCGTGCTAAATGGGATAGGTTTTGAACATGTATAGCAACTCAAGACTGGACAACCATGAGGCGCTGTGGACCATCATCAGCAGCAGAATCGTACTCAACCAGAATTTGTAACATCATGGCCCAGCATATTGTTTAGGGAAGGAAATCTGACGTCCTTACTTGGTTTGGCATACATGTGACTCCAGACCCACAGCAATGTGGTTGACTCTTAAATGCCCTTTGAAATGGCCTAGCAAGCCACTTAGTTGTATCAAACTGCTACAAAGCCACAAAAAAAGGGATGAAACTGGACGGACCACCTGGCATCAACCTAGGCACCGGAAACGACAATGGCAAACTCAGCCCTGTCAACCCTGCAAAGTCGTCCTTACTAACATCTGGGGGCTTGTGCCAAAGTTGGGAGAGTTGTCTCATAGACTAGTCAAGCAACAGCCTGACATAGTCATCCTCACGGAATCATATCTTACAGATAATGTGAAGAAGTCACGTGGACTGGAAACGTTAACTCTGTCTTTCTCTCCACAAATGCTGTTAGACCTGCTGAGTTTTTCCAGCATTTTCTGTTTTTATTTCAGATTTCCAGTTTCCGCAGTATTTTGCGTTTATCTTACAGATAATACCCCAGACTCCACTATCACCATCCTTGGGTATGTCCTGTCCCAACAGCAGGACAGGCCCAGCAGAGGTGGCAGCACAGTGGTGTACAGTCGGGAGGGAGTTGCCCTGGGAGTCCTCAACATCGACTCCGGATCCCATGAGGTCTCATGGTATCAGGTCAAACATGGGCAAGGAAACTTCCTGCTGATTACCACGTATCGCCCTCCCTCAGCTGATGCATCAGTGCTCCTCCATGCTGAACATCACTTGGACACAGAATGTACTCCGGGTGGGAGACTTCAATGTCCATCAGCAAGAGTGCCTCGATAGCACCACTCCTGACCAAACTGGCTGAGTCCTAAATGACATTGCTGCTAGACTGGGTCTGTGACAGGTGGTGAGGGAACCAAAAAACAGGGTAAACATACTTGACCTCATCCTCACCAACCTGACTGCCGCAGATGCATCTGTCCATGACAGTATCGGTAGGAGCGACCACCACACAGTCATTGTGGAGACGAATTCCCGCCTTCACATTGAGGATATCCTCCATTGTGTGGTACTGCCATCATGCTGGATGGGATAGATTTCAAACAGATCTAGCAACTCAAGACTGGGCATCCATGAGGCGCTGTGGGTTATCAGCAGCAGCAGAATTGTATTCAAACACCATCTGTAACCTCATGGCCTGGCATATCCCCCACTCCACCATTACCATCAAGCCAGGGGATCAACTCTGGGTCAATGAAGAGTGCAGGAGGACATGCCAGGAGCAGCTTCAGGCTTACCTAAAAATGAGGTGCCAACCTGGTGAAGCTATAACACAGGACTATTTGCATGCCAAATAACATAAGCAAGTGATAGACAGAGCTAAGTGATCCCACAACCAACAGATCAGATCTAAGCTCTGCAGTCCTGCCATATCCAGTCATGAATGGTGGTGGACAATTAAACACTCATTGGAGGAGACAGCTCCACAAATATCCCCATCCTCAATGCTGGAGGAGCTAGACTGGGCCTGCGGCAGGTGGTGAGGGGACCAAAAACAGGGTAAACATACCTGACCTCATCCTCACCAACCTGACTGCCATCAGTGCAAAAGATAAGGCTGAAGCATTTGCTACAATCTTCAGCCAGAAGCGTTGAGTGGATGACCATCTTGGCCTCCTCCAGTGGTCCCCAGCAGCACAGATGCCAGTCTTCAGCCAATTCAATTCTCTCCACGTGATATGAAGAAATGGCTGAAGGCACTGGACACTGCAAAGGCTATGGACACTGACAGTATTCCAGCAATAGTACTGAAGACTTGTGCTCCAGAACTTGCCACACCCCTAGCCAAGCTGTTCAGCTACAACACTGGCATCTACCCGGCTATGTGGAAAATTGCCCAGGTATGTCCTGTACACAAAAAGCAGGACAAATCCAACCTGGCCAATTACTGCCCCATCAGTCTACTCTCCATCATCCCAGTGAAGTAATGGAAAGGGTCACCAACAGTGCTATCAAACGGCCCTTACTTAGCAATAACCTGCTCACTGAAGCCCAGTTTGGGTTTCACCAGGGCCACTCAGTTCCTGACCTGATTACAACCTTGGTTCAAACATGGATAAAAGAGCTGAACTCCCGAGGTGAGGTGAGTGACTGCCCTTGACATCAAGGCAGCATTTGACTGGGTGTGGCATCAAGGAGCCCTTGCAAAACTGGAGTCAATGGGAATCAGGGGGAAAACTCTCTGCTGGTTGGAATCATACCCAGCACAAAGGAAGATGGTTGTGGTTGTTGGACATCAGTCATCTCAGCTCCAGGACATCACTGCAGGAGTTCCTCAGGGTCGTGTCCTCAGCCCAACCATCTTCAGCTGCTTCCCCAATGACTTTCCTTCCAAAGCCTGCTCACCAACTACAAGGCACAAGTCAGGAGTGTGATGGCATACTCCCCACTTGCCTGGATGAGTACAGCTCCAACAACACTCAAGAAGCTTCACACCATCCAGGACAAAGCAGCCCGCTTAATTGGCACCACATCCACAAACATTCACTCCCTCCACCACCAATGCACAGTAGCAGCTGTGTGTACCATCTACAATATGCAGTGCAGGAATTCACCAAGGCTCCTTTGACAGCACCTTCCAAACCCACGACCATTACCATCTAGAAGGACAAGGGCAGCAGATAGATGGGAACACCACCACCTGGAAGTTCCCCTCCAAGTCACTCACCATCCTGACTTGGAAATATATCACCGTTCCTTCAGTGTCGCTGGGTCAAAATCCTGGAACTCCCTCCCTAACAGCACTGTGGGTATACCTACACCACAGAGACTGCAGCAGTTCAAGAAAGCAACTCATCACCACCTCCTCAAGGGCAACTAGGGATGGGCTGTAAATGCTGGCCCAGCCAACGACACACATCTTGTGAAAGAATAAAATTGATCAGATTGGACAGCAATCCCTGAGGTCGGGGATTGACACCATTGGTCATGTATGGCCCTGGTTTAGAGGTTGATGCTCCTGTTTTGTTGTTACCACCTTGTTGTGGTGTTAATAGACCTATTTTGAGGATTATTGCCCCTGTTTGGAGGTTAATACCCCAGTTTGGGGGGTTTATGCCCCTTAGGAGGTTAATGCCTCTGGGGAGTTAATGTCTGTTTGGGGGTTAATGCCCCTAATTGGTGAGTTAATGCCCCTGTTCAGGGGTTTAATGCCTGTTGGGGATAAATGCCCCTGTTTTCAGAGGGAGTTAATGCCTGTTTGGGGAGTTAATAGCCTTGTTTGGGGGGGTTAATGCCTGTTAGGGGGTTAATGCCCCTGTTTGCAGGTGGGGGGGTTAATGCCCCAGTTTGTTGGGGGGAATAATGCCCTTGTGTGCAGGGGGGGTTAATGCCCCTGTGTGCGGGGGGGGGGGGGTGTTAATGCCCCTGTGTGCAAGGGGGGGGGGGTTGTTAATGCCCCTGTGTGCAGGGGGGGTTGTTAATGCCCCTGTGTGCAGGGGGGGTTAATGCCCCTGTGTGCAGGGGGGTTAATGCCCCTGTGTGCGGAGGGGAGGGTTAATGCCCCTGTGTGCGGGGGGGGGGGGTTAATGCCCCTGTGTGCGGGGGGGGGGTTAATGCCCCTGTGTGCGGGGGGGGGTTAATGCCCCTGTGTGCGGGGGGGGGTTAATGCCCCTGTGTGCGGGGGGGGGGGGGGGTTAATGCCCCTGTGTGCAGGGGGGCGGGGTTAATGCCCCTGTGTGCAGGGGGGCGGGGTTAATGCCCCTGTGTGCAGGGAGGGGGTTAATGCCCCTGTGTGCAGGGAGGGGGTTAATGCCCCTGTTTGCGGGAAGTGGGGTTAATGCCCCTGTGTGCAGGGAGGGGGTTAATGCCCTTCTTTGCGGCAAGGGGGTTTAGTGCCCCTATTTGCAGGGAGGTTAATGCCCCTGTTTGCAGGGTTGGGGTGGGGTTAATGTCCCTGTTTGCGTAAAGTGGGGTTAATGCCCCTGTTTGCAGGGAGGTTAATGCCCCTGTTTGCAGGGGTGGGGCGGGGTTAATGCCCCTGTTTGCGGGGGGGGGTCAATGCCCCTGTTTGCGGGGAGGGGGGGTTATTGCCCCTGTGTAGGGGTATTTGCGAGCCCCTTTCCCCGAGAAGGAGGCGGTTGCGGGAATTTTTGCTGAGCGGGGGCGGAGCTGCAGGAAGTGACGGGAAATCCCGGGAGGAGAATTTTGGAAAGTTTATTCCCGGATTCCGGGGAGAGTTTGGGATTTGAGCCGGGAAGTGTCCCGGGCTCCGGGGAGAGTTTGGGATTTGAGCCGGGAAGGGTCCCGGGCTCCGGGGAGATGCCGCCGGGGTTCCCGGGAACTTGGTTACGAGTTTGGGGAAGCTGCTGACTTGCCCCGCGATGCTCCTTCACTCTCCCCCGGGCTCGGTGCCTCTCCTCCGGCTGCTCCTGGCGGCCGCGCTGCTGCTCCCGGGACCGGGAGAGGCTGTGGCCGCGGGGCTCAGGGTCCGGGTCCGTTTGGCCGATGGACAAGTCGCCGAGGAGACGCTGGAAGCCGATACCGACTCGGACTCCATCAGCATCGAGTTCAAGAGAGGAGACGGCAGCCTCATCACCCTGATCGCCGACTTCAGACAGGTAGGAGGGGGACAGAGACACCCCCACCCTGGGGGACAGAGACACCCCCACCCCCACCCTGGGAACAGAGACACCCCCACCCTGGGGACAGAGACACCCCCACCCTGGGGACAGAGACACCCCCACCCTGGGGACAGAGACATCCCCACCCCGGGGAACAGAGACACCCCCACCCCCATCCTGGGGTCAGAGACACCCTCACTCCCACCCCCAACTCTGGGGACGGGAACAGAGACACCCCCACCCCCAGGGCCAGGGACTCCCCCACCCCCGGGGACGGGGCCAGGGACACCCCCACCCCCGGGGACAGGGCCAGGGACACCCCCACCCTCCCGGACGGGGCCAGGGACACCCCCACCCCCAGGGACAGGGCCAGGGACACCCCCACCCCAGGGAGGAAACTCCCAGAAACTTCTTTGAGTCTCCGCTCCTTTGCAATGTGGAGTCATTGGTGATGGTGTAAATGGGCGAGTTTTGGTAAGTCAGATCTGAGTAACATTGTCAGATTCACATTACTGTGAGGGTGGTGCAGGCCTCAGTAATTCCTCTGAGATTTGTTGACCAATATCCAAACCTTGGATGAGCTGCAATTTTCTCAAAGTTAAGCAGAAAACATTGTTTACAGTACCATGACAATCCACGCCCCCCCCCAATCCCATCCCATCCCATCCCATGCCTCAGTAATGAACAGAATTTGGGGGTAGTGAGGAGTCTGGCTCAGCCTGAAGGAGTGGCCAATGAGCGGGGTGGATGGGTGATTGTCCTGGTACTGTAAACAATGTTTCATGGTTAACTTTGAGAAAATTGCAGCTCATCCAAGATCTGGATATTGGTCAAGTAATCTCTGAGAAAAATTGCTAAGTGTCACTACTGTTTTTCACTCAATCCCTCACATTCATCTCTCACTCTGATTTTTGACTTTCCCCTTTTCCCACCTCTGACAGTTTTTCCTTTTGCTTCATCTCCCTCCACACCTACACCACATGGACTGCAGCAGTTCAAGAAGGTGGCTCACCACCACCTTCTCAAGGGCAGTTAGGGTGGGCAATCAAAATATTGGCCTAGCATGTGATGCCCACGTCCCATGAAAGAATAAAAAATGTTTTGCAGCTGCCACAGGAATCAGTCAGGAAGAATTCTTGATCAGCTGGGGAGTGAGACTTGGTGGAGAGTTAACAAACTACCTCCTGGGCACTGATGCAGAAACAGTTGGCGATTGAGCAGAATTCTGTTTACAAATCTGAGAGAGTGGGCATTAATCTTTGCCAGATACAGAGCCTGTGTGTGTCTCCTGTTGGACCCCTGGTTGTTGAGTTGTTTAGTTTTATAATTAGCTTAACGAAGCATCTGTACTTCACCTCATCACAGAATGGTTATAACCAATGTCCAGAAGCCCAACTTTTAACAATGCATCATGGGGACTATCTCAATTTTCAGCTTCCTCTATCAGAGTTATAAATACTATAGGAATCTGTGATACAGCTTGCTGTGGTTTTGTTTTAAATCATGGATTTGGTGAGCAGCTGTGTTCCTGAGCTGCACAATCCCCTAATTTCAAACTTTAATCCCCATCATTTCAGAATTTGTCCCCTGCTGAGTTTCTTGCTTGCACAATGTATTAGTCAGTCTGCACTTTGATGTCCACTTTAAATTGGCGAAACTCGAGGAGACAGTTCTAAACCCTGGAGGCAGTGCAGAGGACAACACATGGTGTCATTAAAAACTCAGAGGAAAGCTGTGCAGAAAAGTTTAATCTTGAGTATGATTTGTCAATAAAGCAGGTAAATAAGAATATGGACATTGGCTTATTGAATTAATGGATTTTGGAATGGAAAAGGCTTTGGATAATAAAAAGCAAATTGGAATAATTTAAGGAACAGTTGAATGGCTTAACAGTGGGAATGGAATTTAACGGACAGTTGAGGGGATCAGTGCTTGAGATCTTTCCACATCTATATCAACATGTGCCTCATATTGCAATACATTTCAACAACAACTTGTAATAGCGCTTTTCATGTAACAAGACATCCCAAGGCACTTCCCTGACATTATTAAACAAATTCCCTGTGTGAGCCAATATTTGGGTAGGTGGCCAAAATCTTGGTCAGAGAGAGAGGTTTTAAGTAGCATCTTACAGGAGGAGAGTGAAATGGAGTGATTCCAGAGCTTTGGGCATAGGCAGCTGAAGGTGTGGCCACCAACGTTGGAGTGATTAAATTGGGGATGTTCGGGAGGCCAGAATTAGAGGGACGCAGAGATCTCGGAGCATTCCGAGGCTGGGAGAAATTCCAGAAAAAGGTGGAGACCTTGCTAAGCGAGGTGGTCAATATGGAGGAGGGTGGAGGAATTACTGAGGGGAACAGTTAATGCTGAAGACCTTTGAATTAATGTCAGAGTGACAGCTCCCTGAGGGCTGAGTGCAGCATCCCCTTCAATCCAGGACTTGCATGGTTTTAAAAAAAAATTCAGAACTGGCAGAATAAAAACTCTTAATTATTGTGACTTTTTAATTATCAATAACTGGCATAAGCACTACTGAAACTGTGTCATGCTGTGACTCATTCTGCCACTATGATGTGAGCTGTCTTTGTTTAGCTGCTGATGGGAGGTCTGCTGGATCAGGAGTTATTGTTGGGCCATATTCCTCCTTAATGGCTCATTTCCTTCCTACTTGTCCCATGATGCCCATTCCCCCCTCTCCCCCCGACCCCCCTCCCAAGCATCCCCCGGTGACTCGGAGCCAAGGGGTGGGGATCAGTAGGCAGAGAGACTTGTTCATTTCTTTTTGGGTGTTTGGCAGCCTCTTTCTTGGGCAGTTACTCTGTTCAGTGATCTGAGACAACCTTTATGGGAATGGACTCCCCTCCTCCATCCCTTCCCATATATCTGGATGATGTTGTGGGAACAGGAGGGTAATTCCCTTGTGATTGGGAAGGGGCCTATGTTTTACCCATATGTCAGTCAGTCTCTCTCAGTTAACTGTGAATGAGAAATAATGCTGTTTTTTTTTATTCATTCATGGGATGTGGGCAGAGCTAGCTGGGCCAGCATTTATTGCCCATCTCTAATTGCCCTTGAGAAGGTGGTGGTGAGCTGTCTTCTTGAACCGCTGCAGTCTATGTGGTGTAGGTATTTCCACTGTGCTGTTAGGGAGGGAGTTCCAGGATTTTGATCCAGCGACAGTAAAGGAACGGTGATATATTTCCAAGTCAGGACGGTGAGTAACTTGGAGGGGAACTTCCAGGTGATAGTATTCCCATCTCTCTGCTGCCCTTGTCCTTCTAGATGATAATGGTCGTAGGTTTGGAAGGTGCTGTCAGTGGAGGCTTGGCGAGTTGCTGCAGTGCATCTTGTAGATGGTACACACTGCTGCTACTCTGTTTTGGTGGTAGAGGGAGTGAATGTTTGTGAATGTGGTGCCACAAGGGGCTGCTTTGTCCTGGATGGTGTCAAGCTTCTTGAGTGTTCTGGGAGCTGCACTCATCCAGTCAAGCGGGCAGTATTCCATCACACTCCTGACTTGTGCTTTTAGATGGTGGACAGGCATTGGGGAGTCAGGAGGTGAGTTACTTGTTGCAGGATTCCTATCCTCTGATCTGCTCTTGTAGCCACAGTATTTATATGGCTAGTCCAGTTCAGTTTCTAGTTAATGGTAACCTCTAGGATGTTGATAGTGGGGCATTAAGTGATGGTAATGCCATTGAATGTCAAAGGGCGATGGTTAGATTCTCTTGTTGGAGATGGTCATTACCTGGTACTTGTGCAGTGCGAATATCACTTGCCACTTGTCAGCCCAAGCCTGGATATTGTCCAGGTCTTGCTGTATTTGGACATGGACTGCTTCAGTATCTGAGGAGTCATAAATGGTGTTGAACATTGTGCAATCATCAGTGAACATCCCCACTTCTGACCTTATGATGGAAGGAAGGTCATTGCTGAAGCAGCTGAAGATGGTTGGGCCTTGGACACTATCCTAAGGAACTCCTGCAGTGATGTCCATAAGACGTAGGAGCAGAAGAAGGCCATTTGGCCCATTGAGTCTGCTCTGCCATTTAATGAGATCATGGCTGACCTGATGATCCTCAACTCAACTTTCCAGAGCTGGCTAGGCCAGCATTTATTTGCATCCCAAATGGCCCTTGAGAAGGTGGTGGTGAGCTGTCTTCTTGAACTGCAGCAGTCCATGTGTGTAGGTACACCCACAGTGCTGTTAGGAAAGGAGTTCCAGGATTTTGACCCAGCGACAGTGAAGGAACGGCGATATATTTCCAAGTCAGGATGGTGAATGACTTGGAGGGGAACTTACAGATGATGGTTTTCCCCATTCCCTTACTGATTAAAAATCTGTCAGTCTCAACCTTGATTATACTTGATGTCACACTCGGTCAAATGCTGCCTTGATATCAAGGGCTGTCACTATCACCTCACCTTGGGAGTTCAGCTCTTTTGTTCCTGTTTGAACCAAGGCTGTAATGAGGTCAGGAGCTGAGTGGTCCTGGCAGAACCCAAACTGAGCGTCAGTGAGCAGGTTATTGTTAACAAGTGCCGCTTGATAGCACTGTTGATGATCCATTCCATCACTTTATTGATGATCGAGAGTAGACTGGTAGGGCGGTAATCGGCCGGCTCGGATTTGTCCTGCATTTTGGTGTACAGGACATACCTGGGCAATTTTCCACATAGCCGGGTAGATGCCAGTGTTGTAACTGTACAGGAACAGCTTGGCTAGGGGCACAGCAAATCCTGGAGCACTAGCCTCCAGTACTATTGCTGGAATATTGTCAGGGCCCATTGCCATTGCAGTATCCAGTGCCTTCAGCCGTTTCTTAATATTACGTGGAGTGAATTGAATTGGCTGAAAACTGGCATCTTTGATGCTGGGGACCTCCGGAGGAGAATGAGATGGATCATCCACTTGGCACTTCTGGCTGAAGATTGTAGCAAATGCTTCAGCCTTATCTTTTGCACTAATGTGCTGGGTTCCTCCATCATTGAGGATGGTGATATTTGTGGAGCCTCCTCCTCCAGTGAGTTGTTTAATTGTCCACCACCATTCACGACTGGATGTGGCAGGACTGCAGGGCTTAGATCTGATCCGTTGGTTGTGGGATCACTTAGCTCTGTCTATCACTTGCTTCTTATGCTGTTTGGCATACTGTATTATAGCATCACCAGGTTGGCACCTCATTTTTAGGTATGCTTGGTGCTGTTCCTGGCATGCCCTCCTGCACTCTTCACTGAACCAGGGTTGATCCCCTGGCTTGATGGTAATGGTAGAATGGAGGATATGTCGGGCTATGAGATTACAAATTGTGTTTGAGTACAATTCTGCTGCTGCTGGTGGCCCACAGCACCTCATGGATGCCCAGTCTTGAGTTGCTAGATCTGTTTGAAATCTATCCCATTTAGCACTGTGGTAGTGCCACACAACGCGATGGAGGATATCCTTAATGTGAAGTCAGAACTTTCTCTCCACAACGACTGTGTGGTGGTCACTCCTACTGATACTGTCATGGACAGATGCATCTCTGACAGGAAGGTTGGTGAGGATGAGGTCAAATATGTTTTTCCCTCTTGTTGATTCTCTCACCACCTGCCGCAGACCCAGTCTAGCAGCTATGTCCTTTAGGACTCAGCCAGCTCGGTCAGTAGCGCTGCTACCGAGCCACTTCTGGTGATGGACATTGGAGTCCCCCACCCAGAGAACATTCTGTGCCCTTGCCACCCTTGGTGCTTCCTCCAAGTGATGTTCAACATGGAGGGGCACTGATTCATCAGCTGAGGGAGGGTGGTAGGTGATAATGAGCAGGAGGTTGCATTGCCCATGTTTGACCTGATGCCATGAAACTTCATGGGGTCTGGAGTCAAAGTTGAGACTCCCAGGACAACTCCCACCCGACTGTATACCACTGTGCTGCCACCTCTGCTGGGTCTGTGCTGATGGTTAGACTTTTCATTCCAGATTTTAATTGATTGAATTCAAGTGGTGGGATTTGAACCCGGGTCCCCAGAACATTACCCCGAGTTTCTGGAATACTAGTCCAGTGACAAGATGACAATGCCACCGCCTCCAACTGTTCAATTCAGAAACACTTTAATTCAGTGGGGCAATCGTACACAACACATTCTGAGGAATCAATTGAACCTCTACCAATGAACTGTTAAAATGAAGTATTGGTGCATCAGCCCATTTCATCTTAAGCTCTCCCTGACCGGAATATCACGCCGCGCTGCTGCAGCCCCACATAGTGGCAGGAGGTGAGTAAGAAACAGAGGCAATACCGGCTTTCGCTTCAATCCCTTGAATCCCACACCGCTGCAATCAGGGATGTGAAGAATGAACATGGCAAACTTGGTGTGTTGATCTGTAATTGTTTTTAACTGTTTCATCTTGTGATGAAGTGAAGTAAGAATCAGCCCCATGCTGCCCATTGGATGTGTTGCTGCTAGTTTGACGTTTGATTGTTCTGGGGAGTGGCAGGTTCATTGTGTTTAGTATGTAGCTCAGTGCCTTTATTTGCGGGAATTTTTCAGGCAGCAGATTTATTAAATGCTGTCTTCCTGTGGTACATCACATGTGATTGTAGTGATTTACCTATGGAAAGGTGGGTGTTACAGCTCAGGTGGATTCCCAGAAGACGTTTGCTAGCTCCACGCTGGGTGTGCCCTCAGCTTTGCAGTAACTTGTCCTAGTCCTCCAGGAAGTGTCTTTAAGATTAATTATTCACTTGTCATTTCAGCCTTCAGCCAAGCCCTCAGGACTTTGTTTTTTAATCCATTCATGGGAAGTGAGCATCACTGGCTGGGCCAGCATTTATTGCCCATCCCTAATTGCCCTTGAGAAGGTGGTGGTGAGCTGCCCCCTTGAACCGCTGCAGTCTATGTGGTATAGATACACACACAGTGCTGTTAGGGGGGGAGTTCCAGGATTTTGACCCAGCGACAGTGAAGGAACGGTGATATATTTCCCAGACAGGATGGTGAGTAGCTTGGAGGGGAACTTCCAGGTGGTGGTGTTCCCATCTATCTGCTGTCCTTGTCCTTCTAGATGGTAGACGTTGCTGGTTTGGAAGGAGCCTTGGTGAATTCCTGCAGTGCATCCTGTAGATGGTACACACTGCTGCTACTGTGCGTCGGTGGTGGAGGGAGTGAATGTTTGTGGAAAGGGTGCCAATCAATGGGCTGCTTTGTCCTGGACAGTGTTGGGCTTCTCCAGTGGTGTGGGAGCTGCACTCATCCAGGCAAGTGGGGAGTATTCCATCACACTCCTGACTTGTGCCTTATAGATGGTGGGCAGGCTTTGGGGAATCAGGAGGTGAGTTACTCGTCGCACGATTCCTAGCCACTGATCTGCTTTTGTGACCACAGTATTTATATGGCTAGTCCAGTTCAGTTTCTGGTCCATGATAAACCCCAGAATGTTGATAGTGGGGGAATTCAGTGATGGGAATGCCATTCAATGTTGAGAGGTGATGGTTAGATTCTCTCTTGTTGGAGATGGTCATTGCCTGGCACTTGTGTTACTTTGTGAAAATGTTACTTGTCAGCCCAAGCCTGGATATTTTCCAGGTATCTTGCTGCATTTGGACATGGGCTGCTTCAGTATCTGAGGAGTTGTGAATGGTGCTGAACATTGTGCAATCATCAGCGAACATCCCCACTTCTGACCTTATGATTGGAAGGAAGGTCATTGATGAAGCAGCTGAAGATGGTTGGACCGAGGACACTACCCTGAGGAACTCCTGCAGTGATGTCCTGAGAATGAGTTGATTGGCCTCCAACAACCACAACCCGTGAGCAGGTTATTGCTAAGTAAGTGCCGCTTGATAGCACTGTTGATGACCCCTTCCATCACTTTACTGGTGATCGAGAATAGACTGATGGGGCGGTAATTAGCCGGGTTGGATCTGTCCTGCATTTTGCATACAGGACATACCTGGGCAATTTTCCACATTGCTGGGTAGATGCCAGTGTTGTAGTTGTATAGTAACAGCTTGGCTAGGGACGTGACAAGTTCTGGATCACAAGTTTCAGTACTATTGCCAGAATATTGTCAGGATCCGTAGCCTTTGCAGTATCCAGTGCCTTCAGCTGTTTCTTGATATCATGTGGAGTGAATCAAATTGGCTGAAGACTGACATCTGTGATGCTGGGGACCTCCAGGGGAGGCCGAGATGGATCACCACTCAGCACTTCTGGCTGAAGATTGTAGCAAATGCTTCAGCCTTGTCTTTTGCACTGATGTGCTGGGCTCCTCCATCATTGAGGATGGTGATTTTTGTGGAGACACCTCCACTAGTGAGTTGTTCAATTGTCAACCACCATTCATGACTGGATGTGGCAGGACTGCAGAGCTTAGATGTATGAATAATGGGAAACAAAGCAGCAGGTTAGCATGTGGGGGGGGGGTGGATTCAACTTCATGGAAAATTATGAAAAAACTGAAAAGAAAGCAGAATCCATTAGAGGCTATTAAAGTCCCCAGAACACAAAATAGGACAGAGTGTTTGGAAAGGGCTAGGAATCTAACTTCAAACACATCAGATAAAGGGACAACAATGAGAAGGGGGATGGGAAATACAGGACTGAAGGTGTTGTATCTGAATGCACGCAGTATATGAAATAAGGTAAATAAGCTTGTGGCATAGATTGAAATTGGCAGGTATGATGTAGTGGGCATCACGGAGACATGGCTGCAGGGGGATCAGGACCGGGAGCTAAATATCCAAGGATATACATCCTATCAAAAAGATAGGCAGGCTGGCAGAGGGGGTGGGGTTGCTTTGTTAGTATGAAATTAAATTAAATTGATAGCAAGAAATGACGTAGGGTCAGATGATGTAGAATCTGTGTGGGTAGAGTTGAGGAACCACAAAGGTAAAAAACCATAATGGGAATTATGTACAGGCCTCCGAACAGTAGTCAGGATGTGGGGCACAAGATACACCAGGAGATAGAAAAGGTGTGTAAGAAAGGCAAGGTTACAGTGATAATGGGGGATTTCAATATGCAGGTAGACTGGGAAAATCAGGTTGGTAGTGGATCCCAAGAAAAGGAATTTGTGGAATGTCTACGAGATGGCTTTTTGGAGCAGCTTGTGGTGGAGCCCACTAGGGAACAGGCAATTCTAGATTTAGTGATGTGTAATGAGGCAGATTTGATAAGGGAGCTTAAGGTGAAGGAACCCTTAGGAGGAAGTGACCATAATATGATAGAATTAATCTTGCAATTTTTGAGAGGAAAAAGCTGGAATCAGATGTAATGGTATTACAGTTGAATAAAGGCAACTACAGAGGTATGAGGGAGGAGCTGGCCAGAATTGACTGGGAGATGAGCCTAGCAGGAAAGGCAGTGGAACAGCAATGGCAGGAGGTTCTGGGAGTAATTTGGGAGACACAGCAAAAATTCATCCCTAGGAAGAAGAAGCATACTAAAGGGAGGACGAGGCAACCATGGCTGACAAGGGAAGTCAGGGACAGCATAAAAGCTAAAGAGAAAGCATACAATGCGGTGAAGAGCTGTGGAAAACCAGGGGATTGGGAAGCCTACAAAGACCAACAGAGGACAACTAAAAAAGAAATAAGGAGGGAGAAGATTAAATATGAGGGTAAACTAGCCAGTAATATGAAAGAAGATTGTAAGAGGTTTTTTTAGATATATAAAGGGTAAGAGAGAGGCAAAAGTGGACATTGGGCCACTGGAAAATGACGCTGGAGAAGTAGTAGTGGGGAACAAAGAAATGGCGGAGGAACTGAATAGGTACTTTGCGTCAGTCTTCACGGTGGAAGACATGAGTAACATCCCCAAAGTTCAAGAGAGTCGGGGGGCAGAGGTGAGTATGGTGGCCATTACCAAGGAGAAGGTGCTAGGAAAACTGAAAGCTCTGAAGGTGGATAAACACCCGGACCAGATG
Source organism: Carcharodon carcharias (assembly GCF_017639515.1). Classification (NCBI taxonomy): domain Eukaryota; kingdom Metazoa; phylum Chordata; class Chondrichthyes; order Lamniformes; family Lamnidae; genus Carcharodon; species Carcharodon carcharias. The sequence continues at coordinate 26,402,488 of NC_054491.1, forward strand.
GATTACACCCCAGAGTTCTGAAGGAGATAGCTGAAGCGATAGTGGAGGCGTTAGTGGTGATCTTTCAAGAATCACTGGAGTCAGGGAGGGTCCCAGAGGACTGGAAAATCGCTAATGTAACCCCCCCTGTTTAAGAAAGGAGTGAGGCAAAAGACGGGAAATTACAGACCAATTAGCCTGTCCTCGGTAAGATTGGTAAGATTTTAGAGACTATTATTAAGGATGAGATTTCAGAACACTTGGAAGTGCATGGTAAAATAGGGCAAAGTCAGCATGGTTTCATAAAGGGAAGGTCATGCCTGTCAAATTTGTTAGAATTCTTTGAGGAGGTAACGAGTAGGTTAGACAAAGGAGAGCCAATAGATGTTATCTACTAGGATTTCCAGAGGCCTTTGACAAGGTGCCGCACAGGAGGCTGCTCAGTAAGATAAGAGCCCATGGTGTTAGAGACAAGGTACTAGCATGGATAGAAGATTGGCTGTCTGGCAGGAGGCAGAGAGTGGGGATAAGGGGGTCCTTCTCAGGATGGCAGCTGGTGACTAGTGGAATTCTGCAGGGGTCAGTGTTGTGACCACAACTTATTACTTTATACATTAATGATCTAGATGAAGGTACTGAGGGCATCCTGGCTAAGTTTGCAGATGAAACAGATAGGTAGAGGGACAGGTAGTATTGAGGCGGCCAGGAGACTGCAGAAGGATTTGGACAGGTTAGGAGAATGGGCAAAGTGGCAGATGGAATACAACGTGGGGAAGTGTGAGGTCATGCACTTTAGTAGGAAGAATAGAGGCATAGACTATTTTCTAAATGGGGAGAGAATTCAGAAATCTGGAGTGCAAAGGGACTTGGGAGACCTAGTCCAGGAATCTCTTAATGTTAACTAGCAGTTTGAGTCGGTAGTTAGGAAGGCAAATGCAATGTTGGCATTTATTTCGAGAGGAATATAAAAGCAGGGATGTGCTGCTGAGGCTTTAAAAGGCTCTGGTCAGACCACATTTAGAATATTGTGAGGAATTTTGGGCCTCGTATCTCAGGAAGGACGTTCTGGCCCTGGAGAGAGTCCAGAGGAGGTTCATGAGAACGATCCCAGGAATGAAATACTTAACACATGAGGAACGTTTGAGGACTCTGGGTCTATGCTCGATGGAGTTTAGAAGGATGAGGGGGGATTTGATTGAAACTTACGGAATACTGAAAGGCCTGGATAGAGTGAACGTGGGGAAGATGTTTCCATTAGTAGGAGTGACTAGGACCTGAGGGCACAGCCTCAGAGTAAAGGGAAGACTTTTTAGAACAGAGATGAGGAGAAACTTCTTTAGCCAGGGAGTGGTGAATCTATGGAATTCATTGCCACAGAAGGCTGTGGAGGCCAGGTCATTGAGTGTATTTAAGACTGAGATAGATAGGTTCTTGATTGGCAGGGGGATCAAAGGTTATGGGGAGAAGGCGGGAGAATGGGGTTGAGAAACTTATCAGCCATGATTGAATGGTGGATCAGACTCGATGGGCCAAATGGCCTAATTTCTGCTCCTATGTCTTATGGTCTTATGCTCCATTGGTTGTGGGATCCCTTAGCTCTGTCTATCACTTGCTGCTTATGCTGTTTGACACACAAGTAGTCCTGTGTTATAGCTTCACCAGATTGACACCTCATTTTTAGGTATGCCTGGTGCTGCTCCTGGCATGCCCTCCTGCACTCTTCATTGAACCAGAGTTGATCCCCTGGCTTGATGGTAATAGTAAAGTGGGGGATATGCTGGGCCATGAGGTTACAGATTGTGTTTGAGTACACTTCTGCGGCTGCTGATGGCCCACATTGTCTCATGGATACCCAGTCTTGAGTTACTTGATCTGTTTGAAATCTGTCCCATTTAGGATGGTGGTAGTGCCACACAAATGATGGGGGGTATCCTCAATGTAAAGCCAGTATCTTGTCTCCTCAACACCATGAACAGATTCATCCATTTATTTCAAAGCTTTTTGTGGGATCGCTCTGTGCGTGGTTTGTCATGTTTGGCAACGTTGAACTGGGAGGAGTGGAGCAGTGGAAGGGGGCCCAGGGTGTGCGGAGGGGGCGTGGTGTGTGTGGTGGGGTGCTCAGTGTGTTTGTGTGTGTTGTGGGGGGCTCAGTGTGTTTGTGTGTGTTGGGGGGGGGTGCTCAGTGTGTTTGTGTGTGTGGGGGGGGGGGGCTCAGTGTGTTTGTGTGTGTGTGGGGGGGTGCTCAGTGTGTTTGTGTGTGTTGGGGGGTGCTCAGTGTTTATGTGTGTGTGGTGGGGGGTGCTCAGTGTGTGTGGTGGGGGGGCTGCTCAGTGTGTGTGGTGGGGGGGCTGCTCAGTGTGTGTGGTGGGGGGGCTGCTCAGTGTGTGTGGTGGGGGGGCTGCTCAGTGTGTGTGGTGGGGGGGCTGCTCAGTGTGTGGTGGGGGGGCTGCTCAGTGTGTGTGGTGGGGGGGCTGCTCAGTGTGTGTGGTGGGGGGGCTGCTCAGTGTGTGTGGTGGGGGGGCTGCTCAGTGTGTGTGGTGGGGGGGCTGCTCAGTGTGTGTGGTGGGGGGGCTGCTCAGTGTGTGTGGTGGGGGGGCTGCTCAGTGTGTGTGGTGGGGGGGCTGCTCAGTGTGTGTGGTGGGGGGGCTGCTCAGTGTGGTGGGGGGGCTGCTCAGTGTGTGTGGTGGGGGGGGCTGCTCAGTGTGTGTGGTGGGGGGGGCTGCTCAGTGTGTGTGGTGGGGGGGGCTGCTCAGTGTGTGTGGTGGGGGGGGCTGCTCAGTGTGTGTGGTGGGGGGGGCTGCTCAGTGTGTGTGGTGGGGGGGGCTGCTCAGTGTGTGTGTGGGGGGCTGCTCAGTGTGTGTGGGGGGCTGCTCAGTGTGTGTGGGGGGCTGCTCAGTGTGTGTGGGGGGCTGCTCAGTGTGTGTGGGGGGCTGCTCAGTGTGTGTGGGGGGCTGCGCAGTGTGTGTGGGGGGCTGCGCAGTGTGTGTGGGGGGCTGCTCAGTGTGTGTGGGGGGCTGCTCAGTGTGTGTGGGGGGAGGGGCTCAGAGTGTTTGGTGGGGGGGGCTCAGAGTGTTTGGTGGGGGGGGCTCAGAGTGTGTGTGTGTGTGTGTGCGCGGGGGGCTCAGTGTGTGTGTGCGCGGGGGGGCTCAGTGTGTGTGTGCGCGGAGGGGCTCAGTGTGTGTGTGCGCGGGGGGGCTCAGTGTGTGTGTGCGCGGGGGGGGCTCAGTGTGTGTGTGCGCGGGGGGGGCTCAGTGTGTGTGTGCGCGGGGGGGCTCAGTGTGTGTGTGCGCGGGGGGGCTCAGTGTGTGTGTGCGCGGGGGGGGCTCAGTGTGTGTGTGCGCGGGGGGGCTCAGTGTGTGTGTGCGCGGGGGGGCTCAGTGTGTGTGTGCGCGGGGGGGCTCAGTGTGTGTGTGCGCGGGGGGGCTTAGTGTGTGTGTGTGCACGGGGGGGCTCTGTGTGTGTGTGCGTGCGCGGGGGGGGCTCAGTGCGTGTGTGTGTGTGTGCGCGCGGGGGGGCTCAGTGCGTGTGTGTGTGCGCGCGCGGGGGGGCTCAGTGCGTGTGTGTGCGCGGGGAGGGGCTCAGTGCGTGTGTGTGCGCGGGGGGGCTCAGTGTGTGTGTGTGCGCGGGGTGGCTCAGTGTGTGTGTGTGCGCGGGGGGGCTCAGTGCATGTGTGTGTGTGCGCGGGGGGGGCTCAGTGCGTGTGTGTGTGTGCGGCGGGGGGGCTCAGTGCGTGTGTGTGTGTGTGCGGCGGGGGGGCTCAGTGCGTGTGTGTGTGTGCGGCGGGGGGGCTCAGTGTGTGTGTGTGCGGCGGGGGGGCTCAGTGTGTGTGTGTGCGCGGGGGGGGCTCAGTGTGTGTGTGCGCGGGGGGGGCTCAGTGTGTGTGTGCGCGGGGGGGCTCAGTGTGTGTGTGCGCGGGGGGGCTCAGTGTGTGTGTGCGCGGGGGGGCTCAGTGTGTGTGTGCGCGGGGGGGCTCAGTGTGTGTGTGCGCGGGGGGGCTCAGTGTGTGTGTGCGCGGGGGGGCTCAGTGTGTGTGTGCGCGGGGGGGCTCAGTGTGTGTGTGCGCGGGGGGGCTTAGTGTGTGTGTGCACGGGGGGGCTCTGTGTGTGTGTGTGTGTGCGCGGGGGGGGGCTCAGTGTGTGTGCGCGGGGGGTCTCAGTGCGTGTGTGCGTGCGCGGGGGGGGCTCAGTGCGTGTGTGTGTGTGCGCGCGGGGGGGCTCAGTGCGTGTGTGTGCGCGGGGAGGGGCTCAGTGCGTGTGTGTGCGCGGGGGGGCTCAGTGTGTGTGTGTGTGTGCGCGGGGTGGCTCAGTGTGTGTGTGTGCGCGGGGGGGGGCTCAGTGTGTGTGTGTGCGCGGGGGGGGCTCAGTGCGTGTGTGTGTGCACGGGGGGGGCTCAGTGCGTGTGTGTGTGCGCGGGGGGGCTCAGTGCGTGTGTGTGTGCGCGGGGGGGCTCAGTGCATGTGTGTGTGTGCGCGGGGGGGGCTCAGTGCGTGTGTGTGTGTGCGGCGGGGGGGCTCAGTGCGTGTGTGTGTGTGTGTGCGGCGGGGGGGCTCAGTGCGTGTGTGTGTGTGCGGCGGGGGGGCTCAGTGTGTGTGTGTGCGGCGGGGGGGGCTCAGTGCGTGTGTGTGTGCGGCGGGGGGGCTCAGTGCGTGTGTGTGTGTGCGGCGGGGGGGCTCAGTGTGTGTGTGTGTGTGTGTGCGGCGGGGGCGAGCGTGTGTGTGTGTGTGTGTGTGTGCGGCGGGGGGGCTCAGTGTGTGTGTGTGTGTGTGTGTGCGGCGGGGGGGCTCAGTGTGTGTGTGTGTGTGCGGCGGGGGGGCTCAGTGCGTGTGTGTGTGCGGTGGGGGGGCTCAGTGCGTGTGTGTGTGTGCGGCGGGGGGTGCTCAGTGCGTGTGTGTGTGTGCGGCGGGGGGGCTCCGTGCGTGTGTGTGTGTGCGGCGGGGGTGCTCAGTGCGTGTGTGTGCGCGCGGGGGGGGGGCTCAGTGCGTGTGTGTGCGCGCGGGGGGGTTCAGTGTGTGTGTGTGTGTGCGCGCGGGGGTTGCTCAGTGCGTGTGTGTGTGGGGAGGGGGCAAAGTTTGTGTGTGGGGGGAGGCTCAGTGTGTGTGTGTGAGGGGGAGGCTCAGTGTGTGTGTGTGTGTGTGGGGGGAGGCTCAGTGTGTGTGTGTGAGGGGGAGGCTCAGTGTGTGTGTGTGTGAGGGGGAGGCTCAGTGTGTGTGTGTGTGAGGGGGAGGCTCAGTGTGTGTGTGAGGGGGAGGCTCAGTGTGTGTGTGTGTGTGGGGGGAGGCTCAGTGTGTGTGTGTGTGGGGGGGGGAGGCTCAGTGTGTGTGTGTGTGTGTGTGGGGGGGGGGAGGCTCAGTGTGTGTGTGTGTGTGTGTGTGTGTGTGTGGGGGGGAGGCTCAGTATGTGTGTGCGTGTGTGCGCAGGGGGGCTCAGTGCGTGTGTGCGCAGGGGGGCTCAGTGCGTGTGTGTGTGGGGAGGGGGCAAAGTTTGTGTGTGGGGGGAGGCTCAGTGTGTGTGTGTGAGGGGGAGGCTCAGTGTGTGTGTGTGTGTGGGGGGAGGCTCAGTGTGTGTGTGTGAGGGGGAGGCTCAGTGTGTGTGTGTGTGAGGGGGAGGCTCAGTGTGTGTGTGTGTGAGGGGGAGGCTCAGTGTGTGTGTGTGTGAGGGGGAGGCTCAGTGTGTGTGTGTGTGTGGGGGGAGGCTCAGTGTGTGTGTGGGGGGGAGGCTCAGTGTGTGTGTGGGGGGGAGGCTCAGTGTGTGTGTGTGTGGGGGGAGGCTCAATGTGTGTGTGTGTGTGTGTGTGGGGGGGGGGGAGGCTCAGTGTGTGTGTGTGTGTGTGGCGGGGGGGGAGGCTCAGTGTGTGTGTGTGTGTGTGTGGCGGGGGGGGAGGCTCAGTGTGTGTGTGTGTGTGTGTGGGGGGGGGAGGCTCAGTATGTGTGTGCGTGTGTGCGCAGGGGGGCTCAGTGCGTGTGTGCGCGGGGGGGCTCAGTGCGTGTGTGCGCGGGGGGGGCTCAGTGTGTGTGTGTGTGGGGGGAGGCTCAGTGTGTGTGTGTGAGGGGGAGGCTCAGTGTGTGTGTGTGTGTGGGGGGAGGCTCAGTGTGTGTGTGTGAGGGGGAGGCTCAGTGTGTGTGTGTGTGTGTTGGGGGGGGAGGCTCAGTGTGTGTGTGGGGGGGAGGCTCAGTGTTTGTGTGTGAGGGGGAGGCTCAGTGTGTGTGTGGGGGCTAGGCTCAGTGTGTGTGTGTGTGTTGGGGGGGGAGGCTCAGTGTGTGTGTGTGTGTGTGTGTGTGTGTGTGTGTGTGGGGGGGGGGGGAGGCTCAGTGTGTGTGTGTGTGTGTGTGTGTGGGGGGGGAGGCTCAGTGTGTGTGTGTGTGTGGGGGGGAGGCTCAGTGTGTGTGTGTGTGGGGGGGGAGGCTCAGTGTGTGTGTGTGTCTGGGGGGGTGAGGCTCAGTGTGTGTGTGTGTGTGTGTGGGAGGCTCAGTGTGTGTGTGTGTGTGTGGGGTGGGGAGGCTCAGTGTGTGTGTGTGTGGGGAGGCTCAGTGTGTGTGTGTGGGGGGAGGCTCAGTGTGTGTGTGTGTGTGTGTGGGAGGCTCAGTGTGTGTGTGTGGGGGTGAGGCTCAGTGTGTGTGTGTGGGGGGAGGCTCAGTGTGTGTGTGTGGGGGGAGGCTCAGTGTGTGTGTGTGTGTTGGGGGGGGCTCAGTGTGTTTGTGTTGGGGGGGGTGCTCAGTGTGTTTGTGTGTGTTGTGGGGGGCTCAGTGTGTTTGTGTGTGTGGGGGGGGGTGCTCAGTGTGTTTGTGTGTGTGGGGGGGGGTGCTCAGTGTGTTTGTGTGTGTGGGGGGGGGGTGCTCAGTGTGTTTGTGTGTGTGTGGGGGGGTGCTCAGTGTGTTTGTGTGTGTTGTGGGGGGCTCAGTGTGTTTGTGTGTGTGTGTGGGGGTGCTCAGTGTGTTTGTGTGTGTGGGGGGGGGTGCTCAGTGTGTTTGTGTGTGTGTGGGGGGGTGCTCAGTGTGTGTGTGTGTGTTGGGGGGGGCTCAGTGTGTTTGTGTTGGGGGGGGTGCTCAGTGTGTTTGTGTGTGTTGTGGGGGGCTCAGTGTGTTTGTGTGTGTGTGTGGGGGTGCTCAGTGTGTTTGTGTGTGTGGGGGGGGGTGCTCAGTGTGTTTGTGTGTGTTGGGGGGTGCTCAGTGTTTATGTGTGTGTGGTGGGGGGTGCTCAGTGTGTGTGGTGGGGGGGCTGCTCAGTGTGTGTGGTGGGGGGGCTGCTCAGTGTGTGTGGTGGGGGGGCTGCTCAGTGTGTGTGGTGGGGGGGCTGCTCAGTGTGTGTGGTGGGGGGGCTGCTCAGTGTGTGTGGTGGGGGGGCTGCTCAGTGTGGTGGGGGGGCTGCTCAATGTGTGTGGTGGGGGGGGCTGCTCAGTGTGTGTGGTGGGGGGGCTGCTCAGTGTGTGTGGTGGGGGCGCCTGTTCAGTGTGTGTGTGGGGGGGTGCTCAGTGTGTGTGTGGGGGGGTGCTCTGTGTGTGGGGGGGGCTGCTCAGTGTGTGTGTGGGGGGCTGCTCAGTGTGTGTGTGGGGGGCTGCTCAGTGTGTGTGTGGGGGGCTGCTCAGTGTGTGTGTGGGGGGCTGCTCAGTGTGTGTGGGGGGCTGCTCAGTGTGTGTGGGGGGCTGCTCAGTGTGTGTGGGGGGCTGCTCAGTGTGTGTGGGGGGAGGGGCTCAGAGTGTTTGGTGGGGGGGGCTCAGAGTGTGTGTGTGTGTGCGCGGGGGTTGCTCAGTGCGTGTGTGTGAGGGGAGGGGGCAAAGTTTGTGTGTGGGGGGAGGCTCAGTGTGTGTGTGTGAGGGGGAGGCTCAGTGTGTGTGTGTGAGGGGGAGGCTCAGTGTGTGTGTGTGTGGGGGGAGGCTCAGTGTGTGTGTGTGGGGGGAGGCTCAGTGTGTGTGTGTGAGGGGGAGGCTCAGTGTGTGTGTGTGTGAGGGGGAGGCTCAGTGTGTGTGTGTGTGAGGGGGAGGCTCAGTGTGTGTGTGTGAGGGGGAGGCTCAGTGTGTGTGTGTGGGGGGGAGGCTCAGTGTGTGTGTGTGTGTGTGTGTGGGGGGAGGCTCAGTGTGCGTGTGTGAGGGGGAGGCTCAGTGTGCGTGTGTGGGGGGAGGCTCAGTGTGCGTGTGAGGGGGAGGCTCAGTGTGCGTGTGTGGGGGGAGGCTCAGTGTGTGTGTGTGAGGGGGAGGCTCAGTGTGTGTGTGTGAGGGGGAGGCTCAGTGTGTGTGTGTGTGTGGGGGGAGGCTCAGTGTGTGTGTGTGAGGGGGAGGCTCAGTGTGTGTGTGTGTGTGGGGGGAGGCTCAGTGTGTGTGTGTGTGTGGGGGGGGGGGAGGCTCAGTGTGTGTGTGTGTGTGTGGGGGGGAGGCTCAGTATGTGTGTGCGTGTGTGCGCAGGGGGGCTCAGTGCGTGTGTGCGCGGGGGGGCTCAGTGCGTGTGTGCGCGGGGGGGCTCAGTGCGTGTGTGTGTGCGCAGGGGGGCTCAGTGCATGTGTGTGTGTGTGGGGGGGCTCAGTGTGTTTGTGTGTGTGGGGGGGGCTCAGTGTGTTTGTGTGTGTGGGGGGGGCTCAGTGTGTGTGTGTGTGGGGGGGCTCAGTGTGTTTGTGTGTGTGTGGGGGGGTGCTCAGTGTGTGTGTGTGTGGGGGGGGGGCTCAGTGCGTGTGTGTGTGGGGGGGTGCTCAGTGTGTGTGTGTGTGTGTGGGGGGGGAGGCTCAGTGTGTTTGTGTGTGTGTGGGGGGGGCTCAGTGTGTTTGTGTGTGTGTGGGGGGGGGGCTCAGTGTTTATGTGTGTGTGGTGGGGGGTGCTCAGTGTGTGTGGTGGGGGGGCTGCTCAGTGTGTGTGGTGGGGGGGCTGCTCAGTGTGTGTGGTGGGGGGGCTGCTCAGTGTGTGTGGTGGGGGGGGCTGCTCAGTGTGTGTGGTGGGGGGGGCTGCTCAGTGTGTGTGGTGGGGGGGGCTGCTCAGTGTGTGTGGTGGGGGGGCTGCTCAGTGTGTGTGGTGGGGGGGCTGCTCAGTATGTGTGGTGGGGGGGCTGCTCAGTGTGGTGGGGGGGGCTGCTCAGTGTGTGTGGTGGGGGGGGCTGCTCAGTGTGTGTGGTGGGGGGGGCTGCTCAGTGTGTGTGGTGGGGGGGGCTGCTCAGTGTGTGTGGTGGGGGGGGCTGCTCAGTGTGTGTGGTGGGGGGGCTGCTCAGTGTGTGTGGTGGGGGGGGCTGCTCAGTGTGTGTGGTGGGGGGGCTGCTCAGTGTGTGTGGTGGGGGGGGCTGCTCAGTGTGTGTGTGGGGGGGTGCTCAGTGTGTGTGGGGGGGTGCTCAGTGTGTGTGTGGGGGGCTGCTCAGTGTGTGTGGGGGGCTGCTCAGTGTGTGTGGGGGGAGGGGCTCAGAGTGTTTGGTGGGGGGGGCTCAGAGTGTGCGTGTGTGTGTGCGCGGGGGGCTCAGAGTGTGCGCGTGGGGGGGCTCAGTGTGTGTGTGCGCGTGGGGCGGCTCAGTGTGTGTGTGCGCGGGGGGCTCAGAGTGTGCGCGTGGGGCGGCTCAGTGTGTGTGTGCGTGTGGGGCGGCTCAGTGTGTGTGTGCGCGGGGGGGCTCAGTGTGTGTGTGCGCGGGGGGGCTCAGTGGGTGTGTGCGCGGGGGGGCTCAGTGTGTGTGTGCGCGGGGGGGCTCAGTGTGTGTGTGCGCGGGGGGGCTCAGTGTGTGTGTGCGCGGGGGGGCTCAGTGTGTGTGTGCGCGGGGGGGCTCAGTGTGTGTGTGCGCGGGGGGGCTCAGTGGGTGTGTGCGCGGGGGGGCTCAGTGTGTGTGTGCGCGGGGGGGGCTCAGTGTGTGTGTGCGCGGGGGGGCTCAGTGTGTGTGTGCGCGGGGGGGCTCAGTGTGTGTGTGCGCGGGGGGGCTCAGTGTGTGTGTGCGCGGGGGGGCTCAGTGTGTGTGTGCGCGGGGGGGGCTCAGTGTGTGTGTGCGCGGGGGGGGCTCAGTGTGTGTGTGCGCGGGGGGGCTCAGTGTGTGTGTGCGCGGGGGGGCTCAGTGTGTGTGTGCGCGGGGGGGGCTCAGTGTGTGTGTGCGCGGGGGGGCTCAGTGTGTGTGTGCGCGGGGGGGCTCAGTGTGTGTGTGCGCGGGGGGGCTCAGTGTGTGTGTGCGCGGGGGGGCTCAGTGTGTGTGTGCGCGGGGGGGCTCAGTGTGTGTGTGCGCGGGGGGGCTCAGTGTGTGTGTGCGCGGGGGGGCTCAGTGTGTGTGTGTGTGCGCGGGGGGGGCTCAGTGTGTGTGCGCGGGGGGTGGCTCAGTGTGTGTGTGTGCGCGGGGGGGCTCAGTGCGTGTGTGTGTGCGCGGGGGGGGGCTCAGTGCGTGTGTGTGTGCGCGGGGGGGGCTCAGTGTGGGTGTGTGTGTGCGCGGGGGGGCTCAGTGCGTGTGTGAGTGCGCGGGGGGGTCTCAGTGCGTGTGTGTGTGTGCGGCGGGGGGGCTCAGTGCGTGTGTGTGTGTGCGGCGGGGGGGCTCAGTGTGTGTGTGTGCGGCGGGGGGGCTCAGTGCGTGTGTGTGTGCGGCGGGGGGGCTCAGTGCGTGTGTGTGTGCGGCGGGGGGGCTCAGTGCGTGTGTGTGTGCGGCGGGGGGGCTCAGTGCGTGTGTGTGTGCGGCGGGGGGGCTCAGTGCGTGTGTGTGTGCGGCGGGGGGGCTCAGTGCGTGTGTGTGTGCGGCGGGGGGGCTCAGTGTGTGTGTGTGTGTGTGCGGCGGGGGGGCTCAGTGCGTGTGTGTGTGCGGCGGGGGGGCTCAGTGCGTGTGTGTGTGTGCGGCGGGGGGGCTCAGTGCGTGTGTGTGTGTGCGGCGGGGGGGCTCAGTGCGTGTGTGTGCGCGCGGGGGGGGCTCAGTGCGTGTGTGTGCGCGCGGGGGGGGCTCAGTGCGTGTGTGTGCGCGCGGGGGGGTTCAGTGCGTGTGTGTGTGCGCGGGGGTTGCTCAGTGCGTGTGTGTGAGGGGGCGCTCAGTGCGTGTGTGTGTGGGGAGGGGGCAAAGTTTGTGTATGGGGGGAGGCTCAGTGTGTGTGTGTGAGGGGGAGGCTCAGTGTGTGTGTGTGTGAGGGGGAGGCTCAGTGTGTGTGTGTGTGTGTGTGTGGGGGGAGGCTCAGTGTGTGTGTGTGGGGGGAGGCTCAGTGTGTGTGTGTGGGGGGGAGGCTCAGTGTGTGTGTGTGTGGGGGGAGGCTCAGTGTGTGTGTGTGTGTGTGTGTGTGTGTGGGGGGGGGAGGCTCAGTGTGTGTGTGTGTGTGTGGGGGGGGGGGAGGCTCAGTGTGTGTGTGTGTGTGTGTGTGTGGGAGGGGGAGGCTCAGTATGTGTGTGCGTGTGTGCGCAGGGGGGCTCAGTGCGTGTGTGCGCGGGGGGGCTCAGTGCGTGTGTGCGCGGGGGGGCTCAGTGCGTGTGTGTGTGGGGGGGAGGCTCAGTGTGTGTGTGTGTGGGGGGAGGCTCAGTGTGTGTGTGTGAGGGGGAGGCTCAGTGTGTGTGTGTGTGTGTGTGGGGGGAGGCTCAGTGTGTGTGGTGGGGGGAGGCTCAGTGTGTGTGGTGGGGGGGGCTGCTCAGTGTGTGTGGTGGGGGGGGCTGCTCAGTGTGTGTGGTGGGGGGGGGCTGCTCAGTGTGTGTGGTGGGGGGGGCTGCTCAGTGTGTGTGGTGGGGGGGCTGCTCAGTGTGTGTGGTGGGGGGGGCTGCTCAGTGTGTGTGGTGGGGGGGCTGCTCAGTGTGTGTGGTGGGGGGCTGCTCAGTGTGTGTGGGGGGCTGCTCAGTGTGTGTGGTGGGGGGGGCTGCTCAGTGTGTGTGGTGGGGGGGGCTGCTCAGTGTGTGTGTGGGGGGGGTGCTCAGTGTGTGTGGGGGGGTGCTCAGTGTGTGTGTGGGGGGCTGCTCAGTGTGTGTGTGGGGGGCTGCTCAGTGTGTGTGTGGGGCTGCTCAGTGTGTGTGGGGGGCTGCTCAGTGTGTGTGGGGGGAGGGGCTCAGAGTGTTTGGTGGGGGGGGCTCAGAGTGTGCGTGTGTGTGTGCGCGGGGGGCTCAGAGTGTGCGCGTGGGGGGGCTCAGTGTGTGTGTGCGCGTGGGGCGGCTCAGTGTGTGTGTGCGCGGGGGGCTCAGAGTGTGCGCGTGGGGCGGCTCAGTGTGTGTGTGCGCGTGGGGCGGCTCAGTGTGTGTGTGCGCGGGGGGGCTCAGTGGGTGTGTGCGCGGGGGGGCTCAGTGGGTGTGTGCGCGGGGGGGCTCAGTGGGTGTGTGCGCGGGGGGGCTCAGTGGGTGTGTGCGCGGGGGGGCTCAGTGTGTGTGTGCGCGGGGGGGCTCAGTGTGTGTGTGCGCGGGGGGGCTCAGTGTGTGTGTGCGCGGGGGGCTCAGTGTGTGTGTGCGCGGGGGGGCTCAGTGTGTGTGTGCGCGGGGGGGCTCAGTGTGTGTGTGCGCGGGGGGGCTCAGTGTGTGTGTGCGCGGGGGGGCTCAGTGTGTGTGTGCGCGGGGGGGCTCAGTGTGTGTGTGCGCGGGGGGGCTCAGTGTGTGTGTGCGCGGGGGGGCTCAGTGTGTGTGTGCGCGGGGGGGGCTCAGTGTGTGTGTGCGCGGGGGGGCTCAGTGTGTGTGTGCGCGGGGGGGCTCAGTGTGTGTGTGCGCGGGGGGGCTCAGTGTGTGTGTGCGCGGGGGGGCTCAGTGTGTGTGTGCGCGGGGGGGCTCAGTGTGTGTGTGCGCGGGGGGGCTCAGTGTGTGTGTGCGCGGGGGGGCTCAGTGTGTGTGTGCGCGGGGGGGCTCAGTGTGTGTGTGCGCGGGGGGGCTCAGTGTGTGTGTGCGCGGGGGGGCTCAGTGTGTGTGTGCGCGGGGGGGCTCAGTGTGTGTGTGCGCGGGGGGGCTCAGTGTGTGTGTGCGCGGGGGGGCTCAGTGTGTGTGTGCGCGGGGGGGCTCAGTGTGTGTGTGCGCGGGGGGGCTCAGTGTGTGTGTGCGCGGGGGGGCTCAGTGTGTGTGTGCGCGGGGGGGCTCAGTGTGTGTGTGCGCGGGGGGGCTCAGTGTGTGTGTGCGCGGGGGGGCTCAGTGTGTGTGTGCGCGGGGGGGCTCAGTGTGTGTGTGCGCGGGGGGGCTCAGTGTGTGTGTGCGCGGGGGGGCTCAGTGTGTGTGTGCGCGGGGGGGCTCAGTGTGTGTGTGCGCGGGGGGGCTCAGTGTGTGTGTGCGCGGGGGGGCTCAGTGTGTGTGTGCGCGGGGGGGCTCAGTGTGTGTGTGCGCGGGGGGGCTCAGTGTGTGTGTGCGCGGGGGGGCTCAGTGTGTGTGTGCGCGAGGGGGCTCAGTGTGTGTGTGCGCGGGGGGGCTCAGTGTGTGTGTGCGCGGGGGGGCTCAGTGTGTGTGTGCGCGGGGGGGCTTAGTGTGTCTGTGTGTGCACGGGGGGGGCTCTGTGTGTGTGTGCACGGGGGGGGCTCTGTGTGTGTGTGTGTGCGCGGGGGGGGATCAGTGTGTGTGCGCGGGGGGTGGCTCAGTGTGTGTGTGTGCGCGGGGGGGCTCAGTGCGTGTGTGTGTGCGCGGGGGGGCGCTCAGTGTGTGTGTGTGTGTGCGCGGGGGGGCTCAGTGCGTGTGTGAGTGCGCGGGGGGGTCTCAGTGCGTGTGTGTGTGTGCGGCGGGGGGGCTCAGTGCGTGTGTGTGTGTGCGGCGGGGGGGCTCAGTGTGTGTGTGTGCGGCGGGGGGGCTCAGTGCGTGTGTGTGTGCGGCGGGGGGGCTCAGTGCGTGTGTGTGTGCGGCGGGGGGGCTCAGTGCGTGTGTGTGTGCGGCGGGGGGGCTCAGTGCGTGTGTGTGTGCGACGGGGGGGCTCAGTGCGTGTGTGTGTGCGGCGGGGGGGCTCAGTGTGTGTGTGTGTGTGTGCGGCGGGGGGGCTCAGTGCGTGTGTGTGTGCGGCGGGGGGGCTCAGTGCGTGTGTGTGTGCGGCGGGGGGGCTCAGTGCGTGTGTGTGTGTGCGGCGGGGGGGCTCAGTGCGTGTGTGTGTGTGCGGCGGGGGGGCTCAGTGCGTGTGTGTGCGCGCGGGGGGGGCTCAGTGCGTGTGTGTGCGCGCGGGGGGGGCTCAGTGCGAGTGTGTGCGCGCGGGGGGGTTCAGTGCGTGTGTGTGTGCGCGGGGGTTGCTCAGTGCGTGTGTGTGAGGGGGCGCTCAGTGCGTGTGTGTGTGGGGAGGGGGCAAAGTTTGTGTATGGGGGGAGGCTCAGTGTGTGTGTGTGAGGGGGAGGCTCAGTGTGTGTGTGTGTGAGGGGGAGGCTCAGTGTGTGTGTGTGTGTGTGTGTGTGTGGGGGGAGGCTCAGTGTGTGTGTGTGGGGGGAGGCTCAGTGTGTGTGTGTGGGGGGGAGGCTCAGTGTGTGTGTGTGTGGGGGGAGGCTCAGTGTGTGTGTGTGTGTGTGTGTGTGTGTGTGTGGGGGGGGGAGGCTCAGTGTGTGTGTGTGTGTGTGTGGGGGGGGGAGGCTCAGTGTGTGTGTGTGTGTGTGTGTGGGAGGGGGAGGCTCAGTATGTGTGTGCGTGTGTGCGCAGGGGGGCTCAGTGCGTGTGTGCGCGGGGGGGCTCAGTGCGTGTGTGCGCGGGGGGGGCTCAGTGCGTGTGTGTGTGGGGGGGAGGCTCAGTGTGTGTGTGTGTGGGGGGAGGCTCAGTGTGTGTGTGTGAGGGGGAGGCTCAGTGTGTGTGTGTGTGTGTTGGGGGGGGAGGCTCAGTGTGTGTGTGGGGGGGAGGCTCAGTGTGTGTGTGTGTGAGGGGGAGGCTCAGTGTGTGTGTGAGGGGGAGGCTCAGTGTGTGTGTGAGGGGGAGGCTCAGTGTGTGTGTGGGGGGTAGGCTCAGTGTGTGTGTGTGTGTTGGGGGGGGAGGCTCAGTGTGTGTGTGTGTGTGTGTGGGGGGGGAGGCTCAGTGTGTGTGTGTGTGTGGGGGGGGAGGCTCAGTGTGTGTGTGTGTGTGTGTGGGGGGGGAGGCTCAGTGTGTGTGTGTGTGTGGGGGGGGAGGCTCAGTGTGTGTGTGTGTGTGGGGGGGGAGGCTCAGTGTGTGTGTGTGGGGGGGGAGGCTCAGTGTGTGTGTGTGGGGGGGGAGGCTCAGTGTGTGTGTGTGTGTGGGGGGAGGCTCAGTGTGTGTGTGTGTGTGGGGGGAGGCTCAGTGTGTGTGTGTGTGAGGTGGGGAGGCTCAGTGTGTGTGTGTGGGTTGGGGAGGCTCAGTGTGTGTGTGTGTGGGGGAGGCTCAGTGTGTGTGTGTGTGTGTTGTGGGGGGAGGCTCAGTGTGTGTGTGTGGGGGGGGAGGCTCAGTGTGTGTGTGTGGGGGGAGGCTCAGTGTGTGTGTGGGGGGAGGCTCAGTGTGTGTGTGGGGGAGGCTCAGTGTGTGTGTGTGGGGTGGGGAGGCTCAGTGTGTGTGTGTGTGTGTGTGTTGGGGGGGACTCAGTGTGTGTGTGTGTGGGGGGAGACTCAGTGTGTGTGTGTGGGGGAGGCTCAGTGTGTGTGTGTGTTGGGGGGGACTCAGTGTGTGTGTGTGTGGGGGGAGGCTCAGTGTGTGTGTGTGGGGGAGGCTCAGTGTGTGTGTGTGTGTGTGTTGGGGGGGACTCAGTGTGTGTGTTGGGGGGGACTCAGTGTGTGTGTGGGGGGGAGGCTCAGTGTGTGTGTGTGAGGGGGAGGCTCAGTGTGTGTGTGGGGGGAGGCTCAGTGTGTGTGTGGGGGAGGCTCAGTGTGTGTGTGTGGGGTGGGGAGGCTCAGTGTGTGTGTGTGGGGTGGGGAGGCTCAGTGTGTGTGTGTGTGGGGGAGGCTCAGTGTGTGTGTGGGGGGAGGCTCAATGTGTGTGTGTGGGGGAGGCTCAGTGTGTGTGTTGGGGGGGACTCAGTGTGTGTGTGTGTGGGGGAGGCTCAGTGTGTGTGTGTGTGTGTGTGTGTGTTGGGGGGGACTCAGTGTGTGTGTGTTGGGGGGGACTCAGTGTGTGTGTGTGGGGGGGAGGCTCAGTGTGTGTGTGTGAGGGGGAGGCTCAGTGTGTGTGTGGGGGGAGGCTCAGTGTGTGTGTGTGTTGGGGGGGACTCAGTGTGTGTGTGTGTGGGGGAGGCTCAGTGTGTGTGTGTGTGTGTGTTGGGGGGGACTCAGTGTGTGTGTGTGGGGGGGAGGCTCAGTGTGTGTGTGTGGGGGGGAGGCTCAGTGTGTGTGTGTGTGTGTGTGTGTTGGGGGGGACTCAGTGTGTGTGTGTGTGGGGGAGGCTCAGTGTGTGTGTGTGTGTGTGGGGGAGGCTCAGTGTGTGTGTGTGGGGGAGGCTCAGTGTGTGTGTGTGGGGGAGGCTCAGTGTGTGTGTGTGTGTGTGTGTTGGGGGGGACTCAGTGTGTGTGTGTGGGGGGGAGGCTCAGTGTATGTGTGTGTGTGTGGGGGGGGGGAGGCTCAGTGTGTGTGTGTGTGTGTGGGGGGGGAGGCTCGGAGTGTGTGTGGGGGGGGGAGGCTCAGTGTGTGTGTGTGTGGTGGGGGAGGCTCGGAGTGTGTGTGGGGCGGGAGGCTCGGAGTGTGTGTGGGGGGGGAGGCTCGGAGTGTGTGTGGGGGGGGGAGGCTCGGAGTGTGTGTGGGGGGGGAGGCTCAGTGTGTGTGTGTGTGTGGGGGGGGAGGCTCAGTGTGTGTGTGTGTGGGGGGGCTCAGTGTGTGTGTGTGGTGGGGCGCAGTGTGTTTGTGTGTGTGTGTGTGTGTGTGTGTGTGTGTGTGTGTGTGTGTGTGTGTCAGGGGGTGCTCAGTGTGTGTGTGTGTGTCAGGGGGTGCTCAGTGTGTTTGTGTGTGTCGGGGGGGCTCAGTGTGTTTGTGTGTGTCGGGGGGGGGCTCAGTGTGTTTGTGTGTGTCGGGGGGGGGGGCTCAGTGTGTTTGTGTGTGTCGGGGGGGGGGCTCAGTGTGTTTGTGTGTGTCGGGGGGGGCTCAGTGTGTTTGTGTGTGTCGGGGGGGGCTCAGTGTGTTTGTGTGTGTCGGGGGGGGGCTCAGTGTGTTTGTGTGTGTCGGGGGGGACTCAGTGTGTTTGTGTGTGTCGGGGAGGCTCATTGTGTTTGTGTTTGTCGGGGGGGCTCAATGTGTTTGTGTGTGGGGGGGCGCTTGGGAGTTGTCTGGTTATGTGAAGAGGATGGATGGGATGGGGGCCATTGGGGTGTGTGGGACCAGCACACACTTCCTGGTTGTTTTAGTTCCTTGATCCATAGATCAGATTGTGGCAATTGGCTCATCAGATTTTACCCAGAATGTTCACTCCAAGTTGGTCGGTGAGTGATGAGGGTCAGAAACAATTTGTGTTTCTCATTAAGATAAAAGCAAAAAACTGCGGATGCTGGAAATCCAAAACAAAAATAAAAATACCTGGAAAAACTCAGCAGGTCTGACAGCATCTGCGGAGATGAGCACAGTTAATGTTTCGAGTCCATATGACTCTTCAACAGAACTAAGGAAAAATAGAAAAGAGGTGAAATATAAGCTGGTTTAAGGGGGAGGGTGGGGTGGGTGGGACAGATAGAGCTGGATAGAGGGCCAGTGATAGGTGGATATATAACCAAAAGATGTCATAGACAAAAGGACAAAGAGGTGGTGAAGGAGGTGATATTAACTAATGAATGTGATAATTAAGGGTAGAAAGCAGGACAAGCAAGGTACAGATATCTCTAGTGGGGGTGGGGTGGGGGGAAGGAATCAAAAGAGGCTAAAAGGTAGAGATAAAACAATGGATAGAAATACATTTAAAAATAATGGAAATAGGTGGGAAAACAAAAATATATATAAATTATTGAAAAAAGTTGCGGGGGGGATCGGAAAGGGGGTGGGGGTGGAGGAGAAAGTTCATGATCTAAAATGAGTTCAATAATCTCCACCTATCACTGGCCCTCTATCCAGCTCTACCTGTCCCATCCCCCCCTTAAACCAGCTTATATTACACCTCTTTTCTATTTTACCTTAGTTCTGTTGAAGAGTCATACGGACTCGAAACGTTAACTGTATTCCTCTCCGCAGATGCTGCCAGACCTGCTGAGTTTTTCCAGGTATTTTTATTTTTGTTTTGAGTTTCTCATTGTCCGACTCCTGCTTTATTGCTACTTTCTAATCAGATTCTATTCTTTAACTGCCTCTGATGTACACTTTTTGACGCAAGAAAGACAATTTTGAGCGACCAATGTGAGATTCTTATTCAGGAGATAGTCACTATGAAGCTCGACTTCAATATTTTCTCGCTCAGGCTGGAATGTTACATGAAATTTGCTGCTCACACTCTGCTTCAGACCCAATCATCAACCCCATGACCGCTTGGAGAGACATTGAGAAACTACACTTAAATCATCTGTCCAGATTTAGGACCTCCCTTATCATCTCCCTGTGAGCTCGCGATCACCAAACTCCTGCTCTGTCTCTGGCCACCCTCTGCAAGGCAGCCTGGGATCTTTCTCTGCTAAAGGTTCATTGGCACTGAGGCTGTGAGGATGGGCCTGGTGGACACTAGAACTGAAGTGCTGGACTTTACCCGCCCTTCTGTCTGTCTGTCTATCTGTGCCTTTGTCAACAGGAGTCTTGTTGAGAGGAAGCTGCAAACTGTGGAATGGTGAGAGAGGGATCTCTCTGTGTGAGGAAGAGCACTGCTGCTGCTGTGGGCTCTCGCTGCTTGTTTGTTCAGGCATCCTGTGCTGTCAGGTACCCATTAATGAAAGGCCAGTACACAAATGTGTGAACTCTGTGTGTGGCTTCCCCCCATCTCCCCCCGCCCCCCCCCCCCCCCCCCCCCCCCCCCCGCAAACCCGGTGTGTGGGCCCCTGGAATTCTCTGCCAGATGTTCAGAAAGGTGCTCTGGAGGAAGCTCTCAATCCACAAGGAGGTGAGTCAGGCTCTGATCAGCTTTCTGGCGTCTGAATCACTCAGTTTCTCACCGTTCATTCTTATCCTGTTCACTTCCATTCTCCAGCTCGGTATCTTTGTACTCCCTGCTCGGTGGATTCAGGGGTCAGAGCCTCACTATGTTGGGACACTAATGCATTTACATATCATTATTTTATTGATTTTGTTCCCATCCCCCCCCACCCCAGCATCTTGCTTGCCTCCTGGTGAAAACACATGAGCCCTTGACTCTGTTCCCTTCCCCTGCTTTTTGATCAGATTCTCTCAAACAGTGCCTGACCTCAGTCTTCTCTTTGACTGTCTGTGTTGTCTGTAGGGTTAAGGGGAGAATGAGCCATTTGGAGAACTAGTGCAGACAGGATGGGCTCAATGGCTGCCTCCTGTGCTATATGCCATTTCACATCTCACTTCTGAGGTGTGATTAAACCCATTCCTTCCAAGGGCGATTAAGGGGGTGACCAAAAGCTGTTTCAGATGGTTTTGAGGGAATTGCAGAGCACGGGGATGCACTAGCTGTATTTAGTGTCAATAGTGCTGCTCTGTTAGACTGGGCTGAATCAAACGCTAACATATTGAAGCCCTAGTTCTGTTTCAGAGCTGAATGTCCTCTCCATAAATGATCAGCAGCCTCAAACTCTCCCAAATCTCAAACCCATCCCCACCCTGCCACTGCTCATCACTAGTTAAGAATGAAAATATCACTGCCTATTACAGTTTGAAAGATTAAGAATGAAAAACCTCACATTTTCCTTCCTCAGAAACTGATTTCCTAGGATTTAATAAAGTAATTCCATTGTTCATGTCACAGAAGCACTTCCTGACCGTCCCCCTCTCTCTCAGACTCTCAAACTGACTTACTATCTCTGTCTCTCTCCCTCTGTCTCTGTCTCTCGCTCTCAGACTCTCACACTGACTTACCGTCTCTCTCTCTGACTCTCACACTGACTTACTGTCTCTGCCTCTCTCCCTCTGTCTCTCTCTCTCTCAGACTCTCACACTGACTTACCGTCTCTCTCTCTCTCTCTCTCCCTCTCTGTCTCTCTCTCTCAGACTCTCATACTGACATACCGTCTCTCTCTCTCCCTCTCTGTCTCTCTCTCTGTCTCTCTCTCAGACTCTCACACTGACTTACCGTCTCTGTCTGAGACTTTTTTTAAAAATTAATTTGCAGGATGTTGGCTTCGCTGGCTGGGCCAGGATTTATTGCCCACCCCTTGAGAAGGTGGTGGTGAACTGCCGTTTTGAACCGCTGCAGTCCATGTGGTGTAGGTACACCCACTGTGGAATTAGGAAGGGAGTTCCAGATTTTTGGCCCAGCGACAGTGAAGGAACGGTGATATATTTCCAAGTCAGGATAGTGTGTGACTTGGAGGGGAACTTCCAGGTGGTGGTGTTCCCACCTATCTGCTGCCCTTGTCCTTCTAGATGGTAGAGATCTGGGGTTTGGAAGGTGCTGTCGAAGGAGCCTTAGTGAATTCCTGCAGTGCATCTTGTAGATGGTACATGCTGCTGCTACTGTACATTGGTGGTGGAGGGAGTGAATGTTTGTAGATGTGCCAGTCAAGCGGGGCTGCTTTGTCCTGGTTTGAAGCTTCTTGAGTGTTGTGGGAGCTGTACTCATCCAGGCAAATGGGAATATTCCATCACACTCCTGACTTGTGCCTTGTAGATGGTGGACAGGCTTTGGGGAGTGAGGAGGTGAGTTACTCGTCGCAGGATTCCCAGCCTCTGACCTGCTCTTGTGGCCACAGTATTTACATGACTAGTCAAGTTCAGTTTCTGGTCAATGGTCACCCTCAGGATGTTGATAGTGGGGTATTCAGTGATGGTAATGCCATTGAATATGAAGGGGTGATGGTTGGATTCTCTCTTGTTGGAGATGGTCATTGCCTGACACTTGTCAGCCCAAGCCTGGATATTGTCCAGTTTTTCCTGCATTTGGACATGGACTGCTTCAGTTTCTGAGGAGTCACAAATAGTGCTGAACATTGTGCAATCATCAGCGAACATCCCCACTTCTGACGTTGTGAAGGAAGGAAGGTCATTGGTGAAGCAGCTGAAGATGGTTGGGCTAAGGACACGACCCTGAGGAACTCCTGCAGTGATGTCCTGGAGCTGAGATGACTGACCCTCCAACAACCACAACCAATTTCGTTTGTGCTGGGTATGACTCCAACCAGTGGAGAATTTTCCCACTGACGCCCATTGACTCCAGTTTTACTAGGAGTCTTTGATGCCACATTCAGTCAAATGAGGCCTTCATGTCAAGGGCAGTCACTCTCACCTCACGTTGGGAGTTCAGCTCTTTTGTCCATGTTTGAACCAAGGCTGTAATGAGGTCGGGAGCTGAGTGGCCCTGGCGGGACCCAAACTGGGCATTAGTGAGCAGGTTATTGCTGAGCAAGTACCACTTGATAGCACTGTTGATGACCCCTTCCATTACTTTGCTGATGACCGAGAGTAGACTGATAGGGCGGTCACTAGCCGGGTTGGATTTGTCCTGCTTTTTGTGTACCAGGACATACCTGGGCAATTTTCCACATAGCCGGGTAGATGCCAGTTTGTAGCTGTACTGAACAGCTTGGCTAGGGGTACAGCTAATTCTGGAGCACAAGTCTTTAGTACTATTGCCGGAATATTGTCAGGGCCCATAGCCTTTGCAGTATCCAGTGCCTTCAGCCATTTCTTGATATCACGTGGAGTGAACTGAATTGGCTGGAGACTGGCGTCTGTGATACTGGGGATCTCAGGAGGAGACCGAGATGGATCATCCATTCGGCATTTCTGGCTGAAGATTGTTGTGAATAATTCAGCCTTATCTTTTGCACTGATGTGCTGGGCTCTTCCAGCATTGAGGATGGGGATATTTGTGGAGCCTCCTCCTCCAGTGAGTGTTTAATTGTCCACCACCATTCACGACTGGATATGGCAGGACTGCAGAGCTTAGATCTGATCCATTGGTTGTGGGATCACTTAGCCCTGTCTATCACTTGCTGCTTATGCTGTTTGGCACGCAAGTAGTTCTGTGTTATAGCTTCACCAGATTGATACCTCATTTTTAGGTATGCCTGGTGCTGCTCCTGGCATGCCCTCCTGCACTCTTCATTGAACCAGGGTTGATCCCCTGGCTTGATGGTAATGGTAGAGTGGGGGATATGCCGGGCCATGAGGTTACAGATTGTGTTCAAGTACAATGCTGCTGCTGCTGATGGCCCACAGCACCTCATGGATGCCCAGTCGTGAGTTGCTAGATCTGTTTGAAATCTGTCCCATTTAGGACGGTGGTAGTGCCACACAAACGATGGGGGGTATCCTCAATGTAAAGCCAGTATCTTGTCTCCTCAACACCATAAACAGATTCATCCATTTATTTCAAAGCTTTTTGTGGGATCGTTCTGAGCGTGCTTTGTCATGTTTGGCAACGTTGAACTGGGAGGAGTGGAGCAGTGGAAGGGGGCCCAGGGTGTGCTGCTGCTGCTGATGGCCCTCAGCACCTCATGGATGCCCAGTCGTGAGTTGCTAGATCTGTTCAAAATCTATCCCATTTAGCACGGTGGTAGTGCCACACAACACGACAGAGGGTATCCTCAATGTGAAGGCAGGACTTCGTCTCCACAACGACTGTGCGGTGGTCACTCCTACTGATACTGTCATGGACAGATGCATCTGCGGCAGGCAGGTTGGTGAGGATGAGGTTGGTTCTCTCACCAGCCCAGCAGCTATATCATTTAGGACTTGGCTAGCTCAATCAGTAGTAGTGCTACTGAGCCACTCTTGGTGATGGACATTGAAGTCCCCCACCCTTGCGCCCTTGCCACCCTCAGTGCTTCCTCCAAATGTTGTTCAACATGAAGGGGCACTGATTCATCAGCTGAGGGAGGGCAGTACATGGTAATCAGCAGGAGGTTTCCTTACCCCATGTTTGACCTGATGCCATGAGACTTCATGGGGTCCAGAGCCGACATTGAGGACTCCCAGGGAACTTCCTCCCAAGTGTATACCACTGTGCCTCCACTTCTGCTGGGCCTTTCCTGCTGGTGGGACAGGACATATCCAGTGATGGTGGAGTCTGGGACATTATCTGTAAGTAATGATTCTGTGAGGATGACTATGTCAGGCTGTTGTTTGACAAGTCTGTGAGACAGCTCTCCCAATTTTGGCACAAGCCCCCAGATGTTAGTAAGGAGGACTTTGAAAGGTCAACAGGGCTGAGATTGCCATTATCATTTCCAGTTCTGGGTGGATGCCGGGTGGTCTGTCTGGTTTCACTCCTTTTTAGTGACTTTGTAGCGGTTTGTTACAACTGAGTATTTTGCTTGGCCATTTCAGAGTCAACCACATTGCTGTGGGGCTGGAGTCACATGTAGACTAGACCAGGTAAGGATGGCAGATTTCCTTCCCTAAAGGGCATTAGTGACCCAGATGGGTTTTTACAACAATCGGCAATGGTTTCATGGTCATCATTAGATATTTTCCATCATCTGCCGTGGCAGGATTCGAACCAGTTGCACTACCCTGGGTCTCTAGATTACTAGCCATCGCCTCCCCTTATAGAACCATAGAACACTACAGCACAGAAAAGCAGGCCATTCAGCCCTTCTAGTCTGTGCTGAAATATTGTTCCGCTAATCCCATTAACCTGCACCCGGTCCATAACCCTCCAGACCTCTCCCATTCACGTATCTATCCAATTTATTCTTAAAACTTAAGAGTGAGCCCGCATTTACCACGTCAGATGGTAGCTCGTTCCACACTCTCACCATTCTCTGAGTGAAGAAGTTCCCCCTAATGTTCCCCCTAAACCTTTCCCCTTTCACCCTAAAGCCATGTCCTCTTGTGTTTATTTCTCCTAATCTAAGTGGAAAGAGCCTACTCGCATTTACTCTGTCTATACCCCTCATAATTTTGTAAACTATCAAATCTCCCCTCATCCTTCTAAGCTCCAAGGAATAAAGTCCTAACCTGTTTAATCTCTCCCTGTAACTCAACTCCTTAAGACCCGGCAACATCCTAGTAAATCTTCTCTGCACTCTTTCAATCTTACTGATATCCTTTCTGTAGTTAGGTGACCAGAACTGCACACAATACTCCAAAGTTGGCCTCACCAATGTCTTAGACAACCTCACCATAACATCCCAACTCCTATACTCAATACTTTGATTTATGAAGGCCAGTGTGCCAAAAGCTTTCTTTACAACCCTGTCTACCTGTGACGCCACTTTCAGGGAATTGTATATCTGAACTCCCAGATCCCTTTGTTCCTCCGCACTCCTCAGTGCCCTACCATTTACTGTGTATGTCCTACCTTGGTTTGTCCTTCCAAAATGCAACACCTCAAACTTTTCTGCATTCAATTCCATCTGCCATTTTCTGGCCCATATTTCCAGTTGGTCCAGATCCCTCTGCAAGCTTTGAAAGCCTTCCTTGCTGTCCACAACACCTTCAATCTTAGTGCCATCAGCAAACTTGCTGATCCAATTTACAACATTATCATCCAAATCATTGATGTAGACAACAAACAACAATGGTCCCAGCACAGATCCCTGAGGCAGACCACTAGTCACAGACCTCCAGTCTGAGAAGCAATCATCCACTACCACTCTCTGTCTTCTCCCACACAGCCAATTTCGAATCCAGTTTACAACCTTTCCATGGATACCAAGTGAGTGAACCTTCTGAACTAACCTCCCGTGTGGGACCTTGTCAAAGGCCTTACTAAAGTCCATGTAGACAACATCCACAGCCTTTCCTTCATCTACTTTCTTGGTAACCTCCTCGAAAAACTCTACAAGGTTCGGTAAACACGACCTACCACGCACAAAGCCATGCTGACTATCCTTAATCAGCCCTTGGCTGTCCAAACAATTGTATATCCGATCTCTCAGAACACCTTCCAATAATTTACCTACTACTGACGTCAGGCTCACTGGCCTGTAATTACCTGGTTTATTTTTGGAGCCTTTTTTAAACAACGGAACAGCATGAGCTACCCTCCATTCTTCCGGCACCTCACCTGTGGCTAAGGACATTTTAAATATTTCTGCCAGGGCCCCTGCAATTTCTATACTAGTCTCCCTCAAGGTCTGAGGGAATATCATGTCAGGCCCGGGGGATTTATCTACCTATATTCGCTGTAAAGCAGCAAGCACCTCATCCTCTTTAATCTCTATATGTTCCATGACTTTATTGCTTCCTTATGAACTATGCCAGTTTCCTGAGTAAATACTGATGCAAAAAAACTGTTTAAGATCTCCCCCAACTCGTGAGGCTCCACACATAGACAACCACTCTGATCTTCAAGGGGATCAATTGTGTCCCTTACTATCCTTTTATTTTTAATATACTTATAGAAACCCTTTGGGTTTACCTTCACATTATCTGCCAAAGCAACCTCATGTCTTCTTTTTGCCTTCCTGATTTCCTTCTTTAGTATTTTCTTACATTTTATATACTCTACAAGTACCTCATTTGCTCCTTGTTGTCTATACCTGCTATACACCTCTCTCTTCTTCTTAACCAGATCGCCAATATCCCTTGAAAACCAAGGTTCCCTATGCCTGTTAACTTTGCCTTTAATCCTTACAGGAACATGCAAACTCTGCACTCTCAAAATTTCGCCTTTGAATGCCTTCCACTTACTGAACACATCCTTGCCAGAAAACAACTTATCCCAATCTATTCTTCCTAGATCCTTTCTCATTTCCACAAAATTGGCCTTTCTCCAATTTAGAATCTCAACTCAAGGACCAGACCTATCCTTATCCATAATTAACTTAAAACTAATGACATTGTGGTCACAGGACACAAAATGTTCGCCTACACATACTTCTGTCACCTGACCTGTCTGGTTCCCTAATAGGAGATCAAGTGTTGCATCCTCTCTCGTTGGTACCTCCTATATATTGATTTAGAAAACTTTCCTGAACACATTTGACAAACTCCAAGCCATCCAGCCCTTTTACAGTATGGGAATCACAGTCAATATGTGGAAAGTTAAAATCTCCTACTATCACAACTTTCTGTTTCTTACATTGGTCTGCTATCTCTCTACAGATTTGCTCCTCCAATTCTCTCTGACTATTGGGCGGTCTATAATACAACCCTATTAGTGTGGTCACACCTTTCCCATTCCACAGCTCCACCCATATGGCCTCTGTAGACGAGCCCTCCGAGTTGTCTTGCTTATGCACAGCTGTGATATTTTCCCTGACTAGTAATGCCACTCCTCCCCCTTTCATCCCTCCCCCTCTATCACGTCTGAAACAACGGAACCCCGGAACATTGAGCTGCCAGTCCTGCCCCTCCTACGACCAAGTCTCACTAATAGCAATAATGTCGAATTCCCACGTGCCAATCCACGTCCTAAGCTCATCTGCCTTTCTGACAATACTCCTTGCATTGAAATAGATGCACCTGAGAACATTTCTATCCCACACAAACCTTTGATTTCTGTCTATACATGCATTCCTCGCTTGACCTTTATCCTCCTCCACCTCACTATCTGCTCTAACACTCTGGTTCCCCTCCCCCTGCTAATCTAGTTTAAACCCCCCGGAGCAGCACTAGCAAACCTACCCGCAAGGATGTTAGTTCCCCTCCAGTTCAGGTGCAAACCGTCCTGTCGGAACAGGTCCCACCTTCCCTGGAACAGAGTGCAATTGTCCAGAAACATGAAGCCCTCCCTCCTGCCCCATCTCCTTAGCCACGTATCTAGCTGCATTATCCTCCTATTTCTAGCCTTACTAGCATGTGGTATGGGTAGCACTCCTGAGATCGCAACCCTGGAGGTCCTGTCCTTTAACTTTGCACCTAACTCCCTAAACTCTCTTTGCAGGACCTCCTCCTCCTTCCTATCCACTTCATTGGTCCCTACATGGACCATGACATCTGGCTGCTCACCCTCCCTCCTGAGAATACTGAGATATCGAGCCTCACTGTGGCTCACTGTCACATTTCGTTTGATAATCGTTCCTGAGAAGTTTCTTGGGACGTGCTACAGTGTTAAAGCTGTTATATAAGTTCAAGTTGTTGCTCAGATCACGGGAGAAAACACAGGCCGCTTGTCCTCGTTCCTATAATTAAATTGCTTTCTGCTCTATTTTGAGAGATACAGGGGGTTTCCTGTTGGATTTGTTCTGCCTCAGATTCTGTTATCTCCCCAACAACGGCTGCTGTTTATTGGACCATTCAGCATTTGAAATATTTGATAACAGACTTGGCAAGGTTACAAAATGTGATGTGTAATTAGAGTCGGGAGCTGATCAAAGGCCATTGTAACAGTTTTATTTTAAAAAAAACAAAATCTTTCAAGTTCTGAGTTGAGTGAATCTGCAACTTTCTAATGAACAGCCTCAAAGGTAAGGGCTGATTGTGTGTCAATCTTTCATCAAATTCAGGTCAACCACAGAGTTTCAGTAGGAGGGAGAATGAGCTGGGCTGTGGCTGAGAGTCAGTCTGGACAGTATGCAAATGATTACAATAACTTTACATAACCCCCACAATCATCTCTTTCTCTGGAACTTGAGTCCAGAGTTTGTGATTTTTATTGTTGCTCAGTGTCACTAATTCCAGGAGATGATGTCAGGTTGGAAGCTGCAAAAAGACAGAATTCTGCTGACCGAAAATGAAGAATTTTGTGAGTGAGCAGTCATTGTGGGTTTGAGTTTGTCCACTGTGCAGTGTCAATGACCACCCAGAACTGAGACTTTCTCCCCGTGTTTAATGAGCCTGTGCCCTGGACAAAGGGATTGGTGGGAGAGGGGGAAATTGGTGAGGGGGGAGAGTTAGTCGGAGAGGAGGGATCAGTGGGAATGGGGGGAATTGGTGGGAGAATGGGAAATTTGTGACCAATGGATTTTGAAGGTTTCTGACGCCATCATGTGGACAGAGATTTCTGATCCAACGCTTTCCTAAAATCATTTCAAAATAAGATTCCTGAGAAAATGACGATATCTGATGAAAAGTCACTGATTTGAAACATTTAACTCTGTTTCTCTCTCCAATAATGCCATCTGACCAGCTGAATATTCCAGTATTTTCTGGCTGATGGTCACAGCTCCCTTCAGTGGAAGAGTCTGAATAACAGTGGAAAAGCTTTGAAACACATGGAGTGTCTGTGGCCCATCCTACTAGTTGTCCCCCATGTTTTCCCACAATAACTAGCATACATGCCAGGCAAGTGTCAAGCAATGACCATCTCCAACAAGAGAGAATCTAACCAGTTAGGGTCAGGAGTGGGTTAGGGTCGGGTGGGGTTAGGGTCTCGTGTGGACTTCGGGCTGGGGTTGCAGTTAGGTTCAGGGGTGGGTCAGGGGCAGGGATGGGGGCAGGGCTATAGTTGGGAGTTGGTTAGGATCAGGGTCAGGTTCATGGTTTGTGTTGGGAGCGGGGTTAGAGCCGGGCAAGGGCAGGGTATAGGGTGGGGCTGTGGAAGGGTCAGTGGATGGGGATGGGGTGGGTGCACTATGAGTTGGTGGCAGATCGGGTTCAAGGATAGTGACATTGGGGATGGGCATAGTGGATAGAGTGTTCTGTATTGGGGTGGGTGTGAGGATGTGGGCCAGGTAGGTGCAACACCTACAAGATCCTCTCCGACTCTCATCCTATCCTGACTTGGAACGATTTATCTGTTCTTTCACTGTCTCTGGATCAAAATCCTGGAACTCCCTCCCTAACAGCACTGTGGGTGTACCTACACCAGATGGACTGCAGCGGTTCTAGAAGGCAGCTCACCACCACCTGACCTCATTACAGCCCTGGTTCAAACGTGGACAAAAGAGCTGAACTCTCAAGGTGAAGTGAGAATCACTGCCCTTGACATGAAGGCTGCATTTGACAGAGTGCGGCATCAAGGATCCCTAGCAAAACTGGAGTCAATAGGAATCAGGGGGAAAACTGTCCACTGTACTAGTCATATCTAGCACAGAGGTAGATTGTTGTGGTTGTTGGAGGTCAATCATCTCAGCTGCAGGACATCACTGCAGGAGTTCCTCAGGGTAGTGTCCTCAGCCCAACTATCTTCAGCTGCTTCATCAATGACCTTGCTTCCATCATAAGGTCAGAAGTGGGGATGTTCGCTGATGATTGCACAATGTTCAGCACCATTCACAACTCCTCAGATACTGAAGCAGCCCATGTCCAAAGGCAGCAAGACCTGGCCAACATCCAGGCTTGGGATGACAAGTGGCAAGTAACATTCACGCCTCACAAGTGTCAGGCAATGACCATCTCCAACAAGAGAAGCCAACTATCGCCCCTTGATGTTCAATGGCATTGCCATCACTGAATCCCCCACTATCAACATCTTGGGGGTTACCATTGACCAGAAACTGAACTGGATTAGCCAAATAAATACCGTAGCTACAAGAGCAGATCAGAGGCTAGGAATTTTGCGACGAGTAACTCGCCTCCTGACTCCCCAAAGCCTGTCCACCATCTACAAGGCACAAGTCAGGAGTGTGATGGAATACTCCCCGCTTGCCTGGATGAGCGCAGCTCCCACAACACTGAAGAAGCTGGTTACCGTCCACGACAAAGCAGCCTGCTTGATTGGCCGATGCACAGTGGCAGCAGTGCATACCATCTACAAGATGCACTGCAGGAAGTCACTAAGAATCCTTACACAGCACCTTCCAAACCCATGACGACTACCATCTAGAAGGACAAGGGCAGCAGAAGTTTCCCTCCAAGCTTCAAAGCTTGACACCATCCAGGACAAAGCAGCCCGCTTGATCTGCACCATATCCACAAACATTCACTCCCTCCACCACCTTAAACATTAAATTGAAAGAAACACTCTATAAATCTGCAAAGATTAGTGGTAGGTCTGAAGATTGGACAGATTTTAAGAAAGGAAAAGAATGATTGAAATTATAATAGAGGCAGAAAGCAAAGTATGAGAGAAAGCTATCTGGTAATATTTAAAACAGATAGAGTTTCTACAAGTATTTGGATAGGAGAAGAGTAACTAAAGCTAATATTGGTCCACTCGAGAATGAGTGTGGGGAATTGATAATGGAAAATAAAGAAATGGTGGAGGCGTTGAACAGGTGTTTTGTGTCTGTCTTTACTGTAGAAGACTTAGAAAACTTCCCAAAGAGAATTGAAAATCAAGAGGTGAAAGGGAAGGAGGAACTTTATTACCATCACCAGCGAAAAGGTGCTAGAAAAACTATTAGACCTAAAGGCTGACAAGTCCCGAGGGCCAAATAGCTCATATTCTGTGGTCTTAATAATGGCGTACAGATAGTAGATGCATTGGTTTATATCTTTCAAAAGTCCTTAGATTCTGAAAAGGTTCCAGCAGATTGGAAAATAAAACTGTTATTCAAGAAAGGTGGGAGGCAGAAAGCAGGAGCATCCGTCACATGGAATGTGCTAGAATACATTATAAAGGAAGTTGAAGCAGGATACTTAGAAAATCACAATGTACTTGGATTTTCAAAATGCATTTGATAAGGTGCCACATCAGAGTTTGCTACACAAGATAAGAGCACGTGACAAAAACAAAAATTCCTGGAAAAACTCAGCAGGTCTGGCAGCATCTGTGGAGAGGAACACAATTAATGTTTCGAGTCCAAATGACCCTTCAACAGAACTAAGTAAAAATAGAAGAGAGGTGAAATATAAATTGGTTTAAGGGGGGGTGGGACAAGTAGAGCTGGATAGAGGGTCAGTGATAATAAATAAATGCCAACATTGCATTTGCCTTCCTAACTACCAACTCAACCTGCAAGTTAACCTTAAGAGAATCCTGGACTAGGACTCCCAAGTCCCTTTGCACTCCAGATTTCTGAATTCTCTCCCCATTTAGAAAATAGTCTATGCCTCTATTCTTCCTACCAAAGTGTATGACCTCACACTTCCCCACGTATTGCATCTGCCACTTCTTTGCCCATTCTCCTAACCTGTCCAAATCCTTCTGCAGCCTCCCTGCCTCCTCAATACTACCTGTCCCTCCGCCTATCTTTGTATCATCTGCAAACTTAGCCAGGATGCCCTCAGTTCCTTCATCTAGATCATTAATGTATAAAGTGAAAAGTTGTGGTCCCAACACTGACTCCTGCGGAACTCCACTAGGCACCGGCCGCCATCCTGAGAAGGACCCCCTTATCCCCACTCTCTGCCTCCTGCCAGACAGCCAATCTTCTATCCATGCTAGTACCTTGCCTCTAACACCATGGGCTCTTATCTTACTGAGCAGCCTCCTGTGCGGCTGATGACACCAAGTTAGGTAAGAAAGTAAGCTATCAAGAGGAGGTAGAGAGTCTGTAAAGGGATATAGAAAGGTTAAATGAGTGGGCAAAAATTTGGCATGGAGTATAATGTGAGGAAATGTGGCAGGAAGAATAGAAAAGCAGTATACTATTTAAATAAACAGGGATTGCAGAACTCAATGGTACAGAGAGATCTGGATGTCCTGGTACGTGAATCAAAATAAAGTTAGTATGTAGGTACAGCAAGTTAAACAGGAAGGCAATTGGAATGTTGGCATTTACTGCAAGAGGAATGGAATATAAAAGTGAGGAAGTTTTACTGCAGCTCAACAGGGACTTGGTGAGACCACAGCTTGAGCACTATGTTCAAATTTGGTCTCCTTATTTAAGAAAGGGTGTAAATGTGTTAGAAGCAGTTCAGAGAAGGTTCACTCAACTGATTCCTGGGATGAAGGATATATGAAGAAAGGTTGAACAGATTAGGCTATACCCATTATCACAATAAGATAAGTGATCTTATTGAAATATATAGGATCCTGAGGGCAATTCATGGGACGTTTCCTCTTGTGGGGGAAACTAGAACTCGGGGACATAGTTTAAGAATGAGAGATCTTTTAAGACAGAGATGAGGAGAAACTTTTCTCTCAAAGGGTCGTTAATATGTGGAATTCTTTTCCCCAGGGAGCAGTGGAGGCTGGGTCTTTAAATTTACTCAAGGCTGAGTTAGACAGATTTTTGACAAGGGAGTCAAGGGTAGATAGGAAAGTGGAACTGAGACCACAACTAGGTCAGCTGTGATCTTATTGAATAGTGGAACAGGCTTGAAAGGCCAAATAGCCTACTCCAGCTCCTAAGTCCTAGTTCTTAAACATCATGTGTCGGTGATGAAGTGAGTCAGTAGCAACAGTATGTACCATATACAAGATGCACTGTAGCAACTCATCAAGGCTCCTTCAACAGTACCTTCCAAACCTGCACCTCTACCATCTAGAAGGACAAGGACAGCAGATAGATGGGAACGCCACCACCTGCAAGTTCCCCTCCCAGTCACTCACCATCCTGACTTGGAAATATATTGCTGTTCCTTCACTGTCACTGGGTCAAAATCCTGGAACTCCCTCCCTCATAGCACTGTGGGTGTACCTACACCATATGGACTGCAGCGGTTCAAGAAGGCAGCTCACCACTACCTTCTCAAGGGCAATTAGGGATGGGCAATAAATGCTGGCCCAGCCAGCGACGCCCACATCCCGTGAAAAAAATAAAGAAGTAATAACTTTCTCTCTCCACTCCTTTCCTCAGGATGTGAAGATTATCCGTTCCCTGATTCTGGGGGAGTTGGAACGTGGTCAGAAACAGTTCCAGGGCTTGTGTTTCATCACCAGGCTTCACAAGAATGAAATTATTCCAAGTGAATCAATGGCTAAACTGCGACAGGTGAGATGGGAACTGCCAGAAACCGGTGCTCCTCTCAAACTTCATTCCTCTCTTCCTTCTTCGGTTTCTTTTCTGAACTCCTGTTGGCAGCTTTGAGCTGTGATACTTTGTGTTGCTCCAGCAACAACTTGTATTTCTATAATGCCTTTAACATTATAAACATCCCGAGGTGCTTCACAGGAGCATTATAAAACAAAATTAGACATTGAACCAGTAAGGATATAATAGGGCACATGGCTAAAAGCCTTGGTCAAAGGTTGGATTAAGGGATGAGAGAGAGGTGGAGAGGGTTTGGGGGAGAATTTCAAAGCTCAGGACCCAGGCAGATGAAGGCACAGCCTCCATTGGTGGAGTGATTCAAATTGGGAATACCCAAGAGGCCAGTATTAGAAGGGTGCAGATATCTTGGAGGCTTGTGAGGTTGGAGGAGATTACACAGTTAGGGAGGGCTGAAGCAATGGAGGGATTTACAAACAAGGATGAGAATTTTAAAATTAATATGTTGCTTGACCAGGAGCCAACATAGGTAAGCAAGCACGGGGGTGATAGGGGAATGGGACTTGGTGCAGTTTACAACATGGGTAGCAAAGTTTATGGAGCATAAAATGGGCAGCCGGCTATATGTGTGTTAGAATAGTCGAATCTGTAGCGGTGGTTCCCAAACCTTTTTGTTTAAAGGACCTCTTTTCAAATGGATAAGTTATCACAGACCCCCATCTAAATTATAAGGCTATTCTCAGTATGAAAGTATTGCATGTAAAAGGTGTTTTGCAGGTATTTCCTCTCCGGTATCAGGAAGATGATTGTGCTTCTCCCTGCAGAGTCTTTCCACCCTTGGCGGGAGCAGAGCAAGCAGAAGGTGAAGAAAGCTTTAGGGGAATGAGGAAAGTGCAGGAGCAATGGGGAAACACGTAGCTGTGAGAGCAGCAACAGGCAGAGATGCTGGAGGAGGAATGTTCCTCCCATCTCCCACCTTCTCTAAACTGGAGATCATTCTAAACTCTGCTGTCCTTGTCTTGATTCACACCAAGCCCCAGTTCCCTGTCATCAGCTCGCTGATCTACACTGGCTCCCAGCCAAATGTCTTGATCTTAAAATTCTCATCCTTCCCTCCATATCCTCGTCCCTCATTTCATCGCATTCTGGCCTCTTGAGCATCCCTGATTTTAATCATTCCACTATTGGCAGCTGTGCCTTCAGCTGTCCAAATCCCAATCTCTGGAATTCCCTCTCCAAACCTATCTGCCTATCTACCTTGCTTTCCTCCCCTAAGACCCTTGTCAAAATCTACCTTTTTGACTTACCTTTTGTCAACTGTCTGAATATCTCATTTCTATAATTTGGTGTCATATTTTGTTTTTATTGCTCCTTTGAAGTGCCTCAGATGTTTCATTACATTAAAGGCACTTTATAAACAGAAGTTGTTGTTTAAGTGAGAATAGGCTGGTGATTCATTTAATGAAAACACTGGTACTGAGTTGAGGGACTGAATGGCCTGTTTCTGGGACATGACATTCTTTGATTTTGTTTCTCTAGTTGTGACCTTTCCAATACTGGACATTTTGTGTCTCTCACTACAGAAGAATCCGAGGACAGTGCGTGTGGCTGAGGAACAGCGAGGCCCAGAGCACCTGTACATGGATGTGGCAGTGAATTACAGCAGAGCGAATCCACTGAGTGTCCACATCAACAGTGTATGTGCAGAGGCCATGGATGCTGTCTATGCAAGAGAGAGTGATGTGAATTACTGGACGGAGAAAGGTTTGTGGAATGAACATGAGAGAGAGAGAGAGACACATGCACACGCGCTCTCACACTCGCATGCACACGCGCTCTCACACTCGCATGCACACACACTCTCACACTCGCATGCACACACTCTCACACTCGCATGCACACACACACACTCGTATGCACACATACTCGCATGCACACACACACACTCGCATGCACATGCGCTCTCACACTCGCATGCACACACACTCTCACGCTCGCATGCACACACACTCGCATGCACACACTCTCTCACACTCGCATGCACACACCCTCACACTCGCATGCACACACACTCACACAAGCGTGCGCACTCTCTCGCATGCGTGTGTGCACTCATGCGCGCATGCGCACACTATCTCACACATGCTGATACATGCACTATCACACACACGTGCGCGCACTCTCTCCCGCGCGCCCACCCTCCCGCGCAACCCGCCCACCCTGCGTGCCCCCTCTTTCCAGATTTCCACTCCACTTTGTGTGCATAAATGATTCTTGACATCATCCCTGAATGGCCTGGCTCTCATCTTAAGGTTCTGCCGCCTTGTTTTGGACTCCCCATCCCCCCACCACCCCCCCCTTCAACCACTCACCAGAAATAGTAGTTTCTCTCCATCGACTCTATCAAATCTTTTAATCATCTTAAACAACTCAATTGGATAAACCCTTAACCTTCTATATTTGAGGGAATACAAGCCTAGTCTGTGAAAACTGTCCTCATAATTTAACCCTTTTAGCCCCTGGATCATTCTGGTGAATCTACACTGCACCCACTTTAAGGTAAGGATATCCTTCCTGAGGGTTGGTGTCCAGAACTGAACCCAGTTAGTCCAATGGGATCTAAACACAGTTCTAGATAATTGTAACATAACTTGCATCCATGTGATCTCCAGCTCACTTAGACAGATATTCTACCCAGAGAGAGAGACTCTACCATTCACAGTTCCCAGAGACACACCCAGAAATGCCAAATTGATACAGCACAGTTCAGGCCATTCAGCCTAACCACTCCATGCTGACCTTTACCCTCCACATAAATTAATAGTCCCAGTGATGTTTACCTGCTAGTATTCCCCATGTCTCTTCAACCCCCACCCCCACCCCCTCCCTCCCTTTACTCCCTTTCCCTAACCTAATCAAATCTAATCTAATCTAGAGTGTTGGTATTGGCCTCCTGTTAACCTGGTTCTCACAGCAGGAGGCTGACTGACTGCCTTGGATTAACTGATTTGCACAATGTGAACTTTAATCTCTGTGAGGTCAGTGGGATATATTACTGGCGAGCCTGTGGGGAAGGGGCTGCAGGATGTTGAAGGTGGGGAAAAGGATGTGAAGTGGGATTATCCATCCGCTAGTTGATCCCAGGGTGACCTGTTGCCCCTTTGGTTCTCCACAGGTATTGAGGCTTCAATCTTTGATTTAATGCCAGTTTCGGAGGATGTGCCACGATGTCGGGTGAGTCGGGATCGGTGGAAAGGCTGCATCTGCCGCTACGCACTCTGTATTGAGTGGTACCCTTGCTTCCTGAAATACTGTCGCACAAAGGACCCCGCAGGCAAGACCAGCTCTTACAAGTGTGGCATCAAAAGCTGCCAGAAGTGCTCCCAGTTTGACTTTTACGTCCCACAGAAACAGCTGTGCCTGTGGGATGAGGACATTTAAATCTCTTCCATCTCCCACCTCTTCACCCAATGCTCGTGCCTGATGGGAGAAAGGCGCGGGCACAGGCCAAGTGTCCATCTTGTGGAGAACAGATGCTGCAGCATCTAAGATCATAGACCATGCTCGGGGAGGGAATGGGTCCGAGTACTGGATGGATGGGATCCTTCTTTATACAGAATTGAATCAGATTCACATTCAGTGAGGGGAGTCCAGGTCTCTGTACAGTTGTCCCGGTCCAGGGTGGGGTCACTGGGGTTAACGGGCCAGTGGTTCGAGGTCTGGTGTTGGGCCTGTGCCCTCCACCCCCTCAGTGTTCCTGTAAGGGTCAATTGGGTTTCCCGGAGCTTCAGAGAACTGAATGGTTTCACTTGCTGCTTCATGAGGGACTGAGGATCATCTCTCCATTGGGAATTCTTACCGTCCACATGGGATTGTCTGATTTACCTTTTGGGAATTTGGACGATTAATTAATGTTGTTTTGTCACTAATTTCATCCTCTAGAAATTAATTTAAATGCTAATTTTCTAAAAGTTTGCTTGATTGAAATTAATCTGGGTCCATTTGCAATAAGTAGAATTTCTGAGGAAAAACCATTTTGGTGCCTCATCAATCCTCGAAGCTTCAAAAGCCAATTTCTCTTGAATATATTTCATGTTTGGTGAGCTGGTTAGACATCTCCTCGGCTCAGTCAGGGGCTGGGGTCAGTGATTAGAGTCACCAACCAGTGAATTCAATCTGAGCCCTTAAAGAACTTCATTCGATTTGGTGGCTCATCTGAGACATGTTTCATCGGAGCTTAACAGGCTTTGCTCACATGAACCCATCCAACAACTCTC
This sequence comes from Carcharodon carcharias, assembly GCF_017639515.1. NCBI lineage: Eukaryota > Metazoa > Chordata > Chondrichthyes > Lamniformes > Lamnidae > Carcharodon > Carcharodon carcharias. The sequence continues at coordinate 26,439,175 of NC_054491.1, forward strand.
TACATTTATGACCAGCAATTTGTTGGCTTCATGGAGTGGCCTAGTTTTTCAGGAGTGGGCACTAACTGATCATCTTGGATCCCAGTTATTTATCTGCTGGGAGATGTTAGGATGTCATGTATTATACAATGTTGGAGTTCAATCATGATCTTGCTGCTTGTTGGCAATCATTTTGATTTGTGTAGCTGATCCCTGATTTGTCCTTATTTTGTGTCAATTAATCTCAGAGAAGCTCATGGTGGAGGTTCTGGTGAAGTCCTAACCTCGGCTGATTCAGCTATTCAGGTGACTCAGTTCAAGATCATCTATTAGTGTGAAGGAGATACAGGGAATCACTGCAGTTAACAATCATGCTGTCCATTAATCTACCATAGGGGAGTGGGCTGCCTCAACGTCAAGGTACAGGCTGGAGAAACTGGTAAATTAGTAGATTCTTGCCTTCTGCCTTGAGTTCCACCAGCTGGCTACTGTTAGAATTCTCAAAATGTATAAAATATTCTGCAGCTTGTGGGAACCAGCCTGTGAATCTTTACCTGTGCTGATTCTTGGTCCGAAATGATGGGATTTATAATTTCACCAAATATTTTAATTCACCTTTAATTTCTCAGTGTGTTTGTTGTGATTTAACATGAAAATTTAAATAGTTCAGTTCTTTCGGTATTTTCCACAAAGAGAAGGATTTTGTGTTCAGTTTAAATGTCATTTGTGAAACATCCGTCCATTCTGCGAAACTCTTGATAACTAGAATTTCCTAAGATTGAAGAATGAGGTCTCATTTACAAATATTGTGACCTTGATCTGAGTTCTCCAGCAGTCAGAGGCCTTTCCAATTTCAGTTGAAACATCTGAATCATCCCCAGAAATTCTTCATCACAAAAAGGGAGTCAGAGGGATAGCTTGAGGAAAAGAGTTTGAATTATTATTTACTTATTGTGACAGTGTTGAGTGTTCTTATCAGTGTTTTCCTTGAGAAATGTCAGTAAAACAGAGAGTTAGATGAAACTGAGTAACCAAAGATCCAGCTCATTTTTAATCAACATTTATCCTTCCTGAGATGTGTGTGGGTCACTGAGTGTGCAGAGTTTGAGAGAGACTTTCCTATACATGCACATCCTCCTCAATAACATCCCAGCTTCTAATGTAAAAGCAAAATACTACAGATGCTGGAAATCTGAAATAAAAACAGAAAATGCCGGAAAAACTCAGCAGGTCTGGCAGCATCTGTGGAGAGAGAAATAGAGTTAACGTATCGAGTCTGTATGACCCTTCTCCCAGTTTCTAATCCTTTCACCAGAAGTGAAAGGAAGATCAGATTGTTATGCGAGTTTCATTTTCAGTAACTGAGCAGAACAGAATATTTTGCATTATTTGAGAATTGGTGCCTTGTCATAACTCAACTTCCAGATTAGAGTCAGATATTTTACACAACATACTTCCAGGTTGTGCCAGACACAGAAATATGTTTTCATTGCAAGTGTCTGGCGCCAGGTTTCTATGCTTCCATTGTATCTGGGTCTCCTGGTTAGTGACATTGAATTACATGGCGAGATCTGGAATTGATCATATTGAATAGTGGAGCAGGCTTGATGGGCTGAATGGCCTTCTCCTGTTCTTAGGTAACTGACAACGCAGTGCCATATTCTGATGGAGTTCACAGTTCTTGAACCATTAATGGGCCACAGCCTGGGAGAGAGGGAGTGTTGTTTTGTGGGTCCAGACTGTACCTGATCATAGTTAAATCTGTGGTCCCTGGGTTCTTCAACTCTTCCTTTCACCTGTTATTCAGTATGTGGATTTGGAATTTTTCTTATTGCTTTATTGAAATCTTCTCCAATGCCTGTGGCCACTAACACTTTGCAAAAGCCTTTAGAATGGGCACTGCTTCTGGTAAAAATTCTGGGCCATTGAGCAGTAACAGTTCCCTCAGTATGAGACCTTTGCAAAATAAGTGCTGATTAACTTGATTCACAGTTTACCAGATTAGTCTGCGTCCAGATGTTCACTAACTCTCTTAACTTTTGGGTTTGAGAGAAGCTGAGCCAATGATGTGACTGAGAACAGAGATGACATCACACAGTCAGTGACTGCTTCATTCCAGGAGTCACAGTGTAGGCATGGGTTATTGTGTCAGTGGCAATGTTTTGGCATGTTGTGGAAATACTCATTTGGTACTAGAGAATAAATAGTGGTACCATGGTGACTGGGAAATGTTTTGGGGTACCACAGTGATGGGGGAATGTTTTGGGGTACCACAGGGATGGGGGAATATTTTGGGTTACCACGGTGATGGGGGAATGTTTTGGGGTACCACAGTGACAGGGGAATGTTTTGGCGTAATGTTTTGGGGTGATGCAGCAGTGGGAATGCCTTCACCCCAATAACTGCACAGAATCTCACAAAGTGCCTTCATGTCTTGTTCAGTGTTTCAGAAATGTCCTAACAAACAAAATTATTTTTGTATTATTATGTAAAATAAATAAAAGATTGTTTTATTCAGAAAAGAAATTAACTCTGTTCATATTTAGATAATTTATCAGGTTCAATAATAATAAACTCTTGCAGAGTTGATGCCTGATTCTTTGTCACAGATTTACATCTATGTAAACTTTCATTTCTGTTTCCATTCACAAATCTAACTGATTCTCGGTTGTTACATTGATTTGAGCTTCAGAGGAGCAAGAAGGGAGTGAGGGAGGAAGTATGGTTGTTAGAGGGGCAGTGTAAATGGTTATAGCAGAATAACACAAAGGGAGGGAAGCATGGGGAGACTGATAAAGAAGAGAACGCTTCAGTGGTACACAGAGCGCATAGGCCACAGTGAGCAGATCACCCAACTACAATGGGGAAAAAAGGACAAATCATAGGACAAGGGAACATGGAAGACAACAGAAAACTGAAAATGCCTGCAGAAGTGATGAGGATGAAAATTCTAAACCCAATGTGTTGGGGACAGGGAAGCAATGTTAGTTTGGTGAGATTTGGAGAGAGAACACAGATCTTGCTAACATTGGGAATGGTGTGGGAGAGACTGACAGCTGGAAAAATCTATTTAATGGACTAGATAATGAGAAATAAGAATATAAATAAAAGCTGGAGGCCATTCAGCCCTTTGAACCTGCTGTCACAGGAATCGGAGCTGGGGCCTCAACTATTTACAATTTATATCAATGACTTGGATGGAAAGACTAAATGTATGGCTGCTAAATTTGCTGATGATACAAAGATAGATCGGAAATTAAGTTGTGAAGAAGATGTAAAGAAGCTACAAAGGAATATAGATGGGTTCAGTGAGTGGGAAAAATTTGGCAGATGGTGTATAATGTGGGAAAATATGAACTTGTTCACTTTGGCAGGAAGAATAGAAAAGCAGGATATTATTTAAGTGGAGAGAGATTGCAGAACTCTAAGGTACAGAGGGATCTGGGTGTCCTGGGTGTACATGAATCACAAAGTTAGTTTGCAGGTACAGCAAATGGTTAGGCAGTCAAGTGGAATGTTGATGTTAATTGCAAGGGGAATGGAATATAAAAGTGGGGAAGTTTTCCTACATTTGTACAGGGTATTGTTGAAACCATGTCCAGAATACTGTGTACAATTTTCGTTTCCTTATTTAAGAAAAGATATAAGGGAGTTAGAAACAGTTCAGAAAAGGTTCACTTGACTGATTCCTGGGATGGGGTTGTTATCTTATGAGGAAAGGTTGAACAAGCTGGACGTGTATCCATTGAAGCTTAGAAGAATGAGAAGTGATCTTATTGAAACATATGAGTGCTACGACATGGCAGATGATGTGTGCCAGGTGGGTCAAATCCACGTGTGAAACTTGATCACGCTATCACAATGGTTTTGCAAATTGTATTTTTTTCAACATGTGTGCCCTGAATTCAGAAGTAACAAGTCTACCAAGATTTTTTTAAAAACTAAAATTAAAATATTTATTTACAGAAGAGAAAATTTCAAACATACACATAGAACTACAAATTACTACTATAATAACTCCTAAAATCCCTAATTAACCTGGCTCCCAGCTACACTGCCTTTAAAGCAATGGTCCAAAAATAGATTTTAAACAGATCCAGCAAAGTAACACAATACCCTGGACAGTGGAATTCAAAATGACTCCAGCTTCAGTTTCTGTAGACAGCAGGTTTATGCACAAATGCTGGAGGCTTCTTGCACTTCTGTTAGATCTTACAATGCCTTTCCCTGACACATAGCCTCATTCTCCTTTATGCATGTTTCTCCCTTTTTAATATGTAAATTCCATTGTTTTTATGCCTTTGGAACTTTTACCTTTCTCATAACATAAATCTTTTCATGTTGCCACTCTTCACAGAATCACAGAATTTTAATGGTACAGAAGGAGATCATTCGGCCCATCATGTCTGCACCGACTCTCCAAATGAGCATTATTACCTAGTGCCATTGCACTGTCTTTTCCCCATACACATTGTTTCTATTCAAATAATTATCTAATACCCTCTTGAATGCCTCGATTGAACCTGACTCCACCACACTTCCAGGCAGTGCATTCCAGACCCGAACCATTCATTGTGTGAAAAAGTATTTTCTCACATATTTGCTTCTTTTGTAAATTCTGAATGAGAACTCTTGATCCTTTTACCAATGGGAACAGCTTCTCCCTATCTATTCTGTCCAGCTCCCTCATGATTTTGAACATCTCTATCAAATCTCCTCTTAGCCACCTTCTCTCCAAGGAGAACAGTCCCAATCTTCAATCTATCTTCGTAACTGAAGTTTCTCATCCCTGGAATCATTCTTGTAAACCTCTTCTGCATTCTATCCAATGTGTTCATATCCTTCCTATAATATGGCACCCAGAACTGTACACAATACTCCAGCTGAGGGCAACTGAGCGTCTTATATAAATTCAGCATAACCTCCTTGCTCTTGTACTCTATGCCTCTATTTAATAAAGCCCAGGATACTAAATGCTTTATTAACTACTCTCCATCTGTCCTGCCAACTTCAATGACCTATACATATATACACCTAAGTCTTTCTGCTCCTGCACCCCCTTCAAAATTTCACCTTATTTTATACTGTCTGTCCACGTTTTTCCTACCAAAATGCATCACCTCACACCTCTCCACATTGAACTTCATCTGCCACCTTTCTGCCCACTCCACCAACTTGTCTATGTCATCTTGAAGTTCACAATGCTCTCCAGCTTAGTGACATCTGCAAACTTTGAAATTGTCCACTGCACACCAAGATCTAGATCATTAATATATATCATGAAAAGCAAGGGTCCCAATACTGACCCCTCGGGAACTCTATTACAAACCTTCATCCCAAAAAATATCCATTGACCACTTCTCTCTGCTTCCTATTTTTCAGCCAATTTTGTATCCACGTTGCTACTGTCCCTTTTATTAAATGAGTAATAACTTTTTTCACAAGTCTGTTGTGTGGCACTGTATCAAATGCATTTTGAAAATCTATGTACACCACATCAACAGCATCACCCTCATCGACCTTTTCTGTTACCCTTTCAAAAAAAATCTGGCAAGTTAGTTAAACATGATTTCCCCTTTAGAAATCCATGCTGGTTCTTCCTTATCAACCCATGTTTTTCCATGTGACTAATTCTATCCTGAATAGTTGTTTCTAAAATCTTGCCCACCACTGAAATTAAACTGACTGGTCTACAATTGCTGGGCTTATAATTGTCATGAAGCTATTAATGTATATAATATTTTGGAAAATATTTTTCTTTTAAAATAGAGATTTAGTCTGGGGGGGGGGGGGTCTTAAGTGTCTTAATTGGATTAAAACCAGTTAGCCTGGGTGCTTAGATGTGTACCAGTTTTGATATGTAAGAGAGTGAGTGTGAATTTGCATTTTTTGAATAGAGTGTTCAAGAGGTGGGGCTAAAAAGATGAAATGGCCACAGGAAAACTGGACATTATTATTACAGTCTAAGTTGTTAGGTAGGGTACGAGGTATATGCTTCGCTTTCAGAAGAAATGTTGGTGAATTATGATGTGGTGTAAAAAGCTATTTTGAGTGCATGTGAGTTGGTTTCTGAAGCATACAGGCAGAAATTTAGGAATATGAGAAAACAGCCTAGGCAAACTTATACTGAGTTTGAAAGGGTAAAACAAAGTAATTTTGACTGGTGGATACAGGCGTTAAAAATAGAGACAATCTATACAGCTCTTAGGGATGTAATTTTTGAAGAATTTAAAGATTCAATCCCTTCAGTAATGAGAACTCATGTGGAGGAACTGAGGGTTGATTCTGTAAGACAAACAGCAGAGATAGTTGATGATTATGAGTTAGTTCATAGAGCTAATCCTTTTTTTCCATCACCCTTTCAAATTGGAAAAGGAGGAAAAATGGGGAAGTGAAAGGAAGGTAGGTAGTCATGGAAGAGAAGGAGGAGCTGGAAGTTCCCAGGAAGTTTTTTCTCAGAACAAAATGAAAGTACTGAAGGCAGTAGTGATATTTGAAAATTGAGGTGTTTTCATTGTAATAAAGTGGGGCACATAAATTCAGTATGTTGGGAGATTGCAGGAAAAATCTGTAGGAATTATTGGGGTACAGAAAAGCTCTGGAAATAGAAGTACTGTGGGTTCTGAGGTTAAGGCACAGGAGAAATCAATAGTTTGTGTGCAGGTGAAACAGGGAGAATCATATAAGGTAAAGAAGTGAGATTGTGTTCACAATTTACTCAAGAATTCTGAGGAGCAGGTCACAAAAATGTTTAAAGACTTCATATGTGAAGGGAAAGTCTTTCCATGTGTACAGGGTGGAGTAGGTAAAGATGTTAAAATTTTAAGAGGCACAGGGGCTAGTCAATCCTTATTGTTGTGGGATAATGATATTTGTTTTTCAGAGGGAGTGTTGCAGGATAAGGTAATAAAAATCTATTCCATTGTGGAAGATAAATTTAAAGAGCAGATGGAAGACAGGTGAGGTTATAGTTGGAGTGGTGGAAAAATTGCCCATTGCAGGGGTTCAATTTATTCTGGGTAACGATATAGCTGGATCGCAAATGTGGGTGATGCCTGTGGTAGTTGCGCAGCCTGTAGAAGTATTTTCAACAGAAGTGCTACAGAAGAAACATCCTGGATTGTTTCCTGATTGTGTTGTAATGAGATCAAAGGCTCATCGGGAAGAACGAGATAAGCAGGCAGTTCAAAGGAAGAAGAAGGTGTCAAAATCCAATTAGCTGGCACTGCATTTGATAACATTGTTCAGGAGGAAGGAATGCAGGACAGTTCAGTTGAAGTGTTTAACTCAAAGAGGTTAGTGGAGTTACAGAAAAATTATTTGTAATTAAAATAGTTATATCAGAAAGCTTATTCAGAAACTGAAGCAAAATGTATTCCAGTATGTTGTTAACTTTGAGGAAATATATTAATGAGAAAGTGGCGGTTGGATCATATCTCAGCAAATGAAAGCTGGAGGGAGGTGCATCAGATTGTTATCCCATTAGGGCATGGAAATGAGATTCTGAGAATTGCTCATGAAGTTCCAATGGGGGGACATTTAGGGATTAGGAAAACACAGGAAATGATCCAGAGATTTTTTTGGCCAGGATTGCATAGGGATGTAGTCAAATTCTGTACAACCTGTCATATATGTCAAGTAACAGGAATCACAAGCAATGATTAAGCCAGTGCCTTTAATCCCAATACCAGCATTTGAAGAACTTTTTACCAGGGTTATGATTGTGTAGGACCCCTCCCTAAGACTAAAAATGGGAATCAGTTTTTATTGACAATAATGGATGTGTCTACCAGGTTTCCTGAAGCAATATCTTTAAAAAAAATTACAACTAAGAAGATTATGTAGGAGTTAATTTTTTTTTTTACAAAATATGGTTTACCTAAGGAAATACAATCAGATCAGGGGGTCAAATTTCATGTCATAGCTGGTTAAGGAAGTAATGAACAGTTTGGAGATAAAACAGGTTAAGTCAACAGCTTATCACCCAGAGCCACAAGGAGCTTTGGAAAGGTGGCATCAAACTTTAAAAATTATGATAACAGCATACTATTTTGATTATGCACAGGATTGGGATACAGGAATTCCATTTTTGTTATTTGCTATTAGAAATGCTCCTAACACATCGACTGGTTTTAGCTCTTTTGAACTAGTTTATGGTCATGAGGAAAGGGGACCACTGAAATTGATTCATGAGTAATTTGTAGGTCAATATTCAGAAACTACTATCCTGGATTATATATCAAATTTAAGGGAAAGATTGAACATGAGTTGGCTAGAGAACATTTAAAATCTCACAGCAAGCAATGAAAGTGAAAGCAGATAAGAAAGCTAAAATTCAATGTTTTGTTTCTGGAGAGAAAGTACTAGTTTTGTTACCAGTACCAGGGGATTCATTAAATCAAGATTTAATGGGCCTTACAGGATTAAAAAGAAATTCAGTGAAGTAAATTATTTAATAAATACTCCAGATAGAAGAAAGAAACAGAGGGTGTGTCATGTAAATATGCTTAAAAAGTACTTTGACAGAGAAGAGAAACAAAAAGAGGTATTAGTGATGGTGGATGATGAGAAAGAGGTAGAAGTGCAGGACTCTGAAATTGATCTTCCTCTAATCAAATTGGATAATGAGGGGGTGCTTGAAAATTTAATTGAAATATTGAATTACCTTCCAAGCAAGTGTCAAAGTGATTTGGAAAAGCTATTGCAGTCACAAAAACCTATTTGTGGAAATAAGTTGGCAAAGACACATTTAGCTTTACAAGATGTATGTATAGAAATATCATCTTCAATAAGGCAACAGCCTTATAGATTAAATCCTTCAATGTTATCACAAGTACAAAAATAAATTGATTTCATGCTTCAAAATGATATCATTGAGTCTAGTTGCAGTAACTGGAGTTCACCTATTATACTCGTAGTGAAACCGGATGGAACACACAGACTGCATGTGGACTATCAAAAGGTGAATGCGGTGACAAAAGCAGATTCATATCCTATGGAGGATTGCATTGAGAAAGTGGGAAAATCAAAATTTATCACAAAGATTGACTTGCTAAAAGGATATTGGCAGGTACCATTGTTGGAGAGAGAAAAAGAGATATCAGCTTTCGTAATGCCAAGTGGACTATATCAGTTTAAAGTCATGCCATTTGGTATGAAGAATGCACCTGTGACTTTCAAAGACTGACAAACAAAGTAATTGCAGGTCTAAGCAATTGTGTAGTTTATATTGATGCCATAATCGTTTTCAGTCAGACGTGGGAGAGGAGCATCTGGAAGAATTATTTACTCGACTACAAGAAGCTAATTTGGTGGTGAACTTGGCTAAAAGTGAATTTGCAAAAGTGCAAGTTACATATCTAGGCCATACCATTGGACATGGTAAGGAGACTCTGACAGATGTGAAAGTCAACGTTATCGTGGATTTCCCAGTGCCTACAACAAAACGAGAAGTTTTGAGATTTCTGGGCATGAGTGGTTTTTACCAGAAATTTGTACTAAGTTTTAGCCAAGTGGTTGCCTCACTGACTGAGCTATTAAAAAAGAACAAGATGTTTCAATGGACACTGGACTGTCAGAAGTCATTCGGTAGTTTGAAAACTGTATTAACTATGACACCAGTGGTGAGACTGCAAAACTAGCTGTATCCATAGCTAAAACTTTTGTGGAAGTAGAAGATATAACTCTGATTGGGTTACAAAAAGTATCTAAGGGTAAGATAACAGAGTTGGCAGATAAATTGCAGTTGAGGTTACCTGTAGGGGTAAAGAAAGCAGACATAATTGATGTGATAGCACAGCATTTGAAGTTGGAAGTGTTACCTGACACTAGTGAGTCACAGCTGGAGGTAGTGAGACTTCAGTTACAAATTAAGAAGCTTGAATTTGAACAAGCAATGGAAATGAAAAAGCTTGAACTAGAGGCAGCGGAAAAATAAAGAGAAAAAGAGAGAGTACTTCAAAAAGAAATGGAAAGGCAAAAACTTGATCTTCAGACGGAAAAATTAGCAATGGAAGAACAGGTGAAGGAAAAGACAGACTGCCGACTTAAAAAGCTGGACTTTAAAAAACAGATCTCAGATGCTGAGGAAGGTTCTGATGATGAAAAAACCTTCAACCTAAAACCCAATGTTTAAATTTATGCAAGCTCTTCCAAATTTTGAAGAAAGAGATATGGAGGCATTCTTTATTTCATTTGAAAAGATAGCTAAACAGATGAAAACAAAAATACCTGGAAAAACTCAGCAGGTCTGACAGCATCTACGGAGAGGAACACAGTTAACGTTTCAAGTCTGTATGACTCATCAACAGAACTAAGGAAAAATAGAAAAGAGGTGAAATATAAGCTGGTTTAAGGCGGGGGAGGCGGGGGGGGGGGGGACAGGTAGAGCTGGTTAGAGGGCCAGTGATAGGTGGAGATAACCAAAAGATGTCATAGACAAAAGTCCCACCCCCCGATAAACCAGCTTATATTTCATATCTTTTCTATTTTTCCTTGGTTCTGTTGAAGAGTCATACAGATTCGAAACATTAACTGTGTTCCTCTCTGCAGATGCTGTCAGACCTGCTGAGTTTTTCCAGGTATTTTTGTTTGTGTTTTGGATATCCAGCATCCGCAGTTTTTTGCTTTTAGCTAAACAGATGAAATGGCCACAAGAAAACTGGACATTGCTGTTTCAGACTTGGTTACTGGGTAGAGTTCCTGAGATTAATGCTTCACTGTCATAAGAAGTGTCGGTGGATTATGATGCAGTAAAAAAGGCTATTTTGACTGCATTTGAGTTGGTTTCTGAGGCCTACAGGCAGAAATTTAGGAATATAAGAAAACAGCCTGAGCAAACTTATACTGAGTTTGAGAGAGTAAAACAAAGTAATTTTGACCGGTGAATATGAGCATTAAAGGTAGCAACGACATATGCAGCTCTTAAGAGAAATAATTCTTTTGGAAGAATCAGTAGTGAGAATTCATGTGGAGGAACAGTGAGTTAAAATGGTAAGTTAAGCAGCAGAGATAGCTGATGATTATGAGTTAGTTCTTAGATCTAAACTTTTTTCTCGTCACACTTTTAAATCAGAGAAGGATAGAAAATGGGAAGGTGAAAGGAAGGTAGGTAGTCAGGGAAAAGAAGGAGTAGGTGGATATTCCCAGGAAGTTTTTTCTCTGCCAAAAAGGAAGGTGCTGAGGGTAGAAGTGACACTCGAAAATTGAGGTGTTTTCATTGTTATAAAGTTGGGCACACAAAGTCAATGTGTTGGAAATTACAGGGAAAATCTGTTGGAATTATTGGGATGCAGAAAAGCTCTGGAAGTAGAAGTGCTGTGGGTTCTGAGGTTCAGGTGCAGGAAAAACAGTGGTTTGCGTACAGGTAAAACAGGAAGAATCAGTGAAAGGTAAAGAAGTGGGAATGTGTTCACAAATTACCCACGAGAATTCTGAGAAGCAGGTTGCAGAAATTTTTAAAGATTTTGTATATGAAGGGGAAGTCTTTCCATGTGTACAAGGTGGTGTAGCTAAAGATATTAACATTTTAAGAGACACAGGGGCTAGTCAATCCTTAATGTGATAGGATAGTGATATGGGTTGTTCAGAGGGGATATTGCAAGAACGGGTATGCTAAACCTATTCCATTGTGGAAGGTAAATTTAAAGAGTAAGTGGAAAACAGGTGAGGTGATTATTGGAGTAGTGGAAAAAATGTTAACTGCAAGGATTCAATTTATTTTAGGTAATGATATAGCTGGATCACAGATGTGGGTAATACCTATGGTAGTTGAGCAGCCTGTATAGGTGTTTTCAACAGAAGTGTTGCAGAAAGAGCATCCTGGATTAAATCAGATCATGTGGTAACTAGATCACAAGCTCACAGGCTGAAACATGAAGAAGAGGAAGTTAAAAGACTGGGCAAAGGTGTTGAAGTTCAATTGTGACACTGTATTTGATAAGATTGTTCAGGAAAAAAGAATGGAAGAGAATGCAGCTCAGGTGTTTCACTCAAGGCAGTTGGTAGAGTTACAGCAAAAGGATCTATGCAAAGGATCCATCCAATTATATCAGACAGCTTGCTCAGAAACAGGGACAGAATGTATTCCAGAATGTTATTACCTTAAGGGTCATGTGTTACTGAGAAAGTGGTGACTGTATTAGGTTTCAGCAGATGAAGAATGGATGGAAGTGCATTAGATTGTTATACCATTTGGATATAGAAATGAGATACTGAGAATAGCACATGAAATTCCAACTGAGGGCCATTTAGGAATTAGAAAGACACAGACAAAATTACAAAAAGATTTTATTGGTCTGGATTTCATAGATATGTAGTCAAATTCTGTAGAACATGTCACATATGTCAGGTGATAGAGAAACCACAATCAGTGATTAAATAAACATCTTTAATTCGAATTCAAGCATTTGCGGAACCTTTTACTAGGGCCATGGTTGATTGTGCAAGACCATTCCCTAAGACTAAAATCAGTACTTAGTGACAATAATGGATGTGTCTACAAGATTTCCTGAAGCAATACCTTTGAGGAACATTACAACAAAGAGAGTTGTGGAAGAGTTGATTAAATGTTTTACAAGATATGGTTTACCAAAAGAAATACAATCAGATCAGATTCAAATTTCATGTCACAGCTTTTAAGGAAGTAATGAATCATTTGGGGATAAAACAATTTAAGTCAACAGTTTACCATCCTGAGTCACAAGAGGGTTTGGAAAGATAGCATCAAACTTTAAAAATCATGATGAGGGTGTGAAGTCAGGGCTATCCACAGGATTGGGGTGGGGAATTCCATTCTTGTTATTTGCAATTGGGCAGGTTCCTAATGCATCGACAGGATTTAGCTCTTTTGAATTAGTCTATGGTCTGAAGTAAGGGCATTGCTGAAATTGATTCATGAGAAATTAGTGGGTCAAAATTTGGAAATTACTCTCCTGGATTATGTATCAAACTTCAGAGAAAGGTTGAACAGAGCATGCGAGTTAGCTAGGGGACATTTAAAGATATCACAGCAAGTGATGAAAGTGAAGGCAGATAAGAGAGCCACAGCTTGTAGTTTAGATGCTAGAGAAAAAGTGTTAGTTTTATACCAGTATCGGGTGACTTGTTAAAGGCAATGTTTAGCAGGCCTTACAGGATTGAAAAGGAACTGAGTGAAGTAAATTATTTAATAAATACTCCAGATAGAAGAAAGAAGCAGAGGGTGTGTCATATAAATATGCTTAAAGAGTATTTTAACAGGTAAGAGGACCAAAAGGAGGTATTAATGGTGGTAGATAAAGAGAAAGAGGTAGAAATAAAGGACTCTGAAATTGATTTTCCTCTAATCAAATTGGATAATGAGGGGGTACTTTATTTAAATTTATTAAAAAATTTAAATGTGATGTTGAGTTACCTTACAGACAAGTGTCAGAGTGATTTGGAGAAATTATTGCAGTCACACAAAACTATTTGTAGGAAAAGCTGGGGAAGACAAATTTAGCTACACATGATGTTGGTGTAGAAGGTTCATCTTCAATAAGGCAACATCCTTATAGATTAAATCCAGCAAAGTTATCTCAAGTACAGAAAGAAATTGAATTCATGCTTCAAGATTACAGCATTGAGTCTTGCTGCAGTAACTGGAGTTTGCCTATTGTGATGGCACCAAAACCAGATGGAACACAAAGACTGTGGGCAGAATTTTGCCCTTGATGGGCAGGCAGGCCCAACTGACTCGGCGGCAGGCGGGCAGCCAATCGCTGCCACCAAAATGGGGCCCGCCACCATTTTAAATGGGCGGGCCAATTAAGGCCTGCCCAGCGTGTCACCCAATGGGAAGCGCTATGCACTTCCTATGCGGGTGGCGGTGGGGGGGGGGGGGGGGGGGTGGATTCCCCAGCTGCCAGAGTGCACTTTTTTGCACACGCGCATGAAAGAGTGCACATCTCCCTGAGGTAAAGTGCTGCCTCAGGGACATTGCTGAAAGGCAGTGACACTTTAAAATTAGAAAAGTTTAAAAATCATTAACATGTCCCCCTCATGTGAAAATGCCACACAAGATGGGACATGTTAATGAAATGCACAAAAACTTTATTACAATTTTTTAATTCCGATATCAAACCTCATCCTGCCACTGGATGAGGTTTGTAAAAAAATCACTTACCTGCCCGCCGGTTGGGCCCATGCGCTGAGCCGAAGTTCGCACAGGCCCCTCAAAATCCTGGTCGATTGGAGAGTTAATGGCCTTAACGAGGCCTTTAATTAATGGCGGGTGTGCGTCCCACTGCATAGCACCTGCCGACTGAAATATTGGGATACCGTGCTCTGACGTCAGGATGCTCGCGCAATGTCAGTGCACGACATTTTAAGCGCTGGCGTGCAGACTCCGCCACCCGCACGCCAGCCAGAAGATTCAGCCCTGTGTGTGGATTATTGAAAGGTGAATGCAGTTACAAAAGTGGATTCATATCCTATACCATGGTTGGAAGATCGCATTGAGGAAGTGGGACAATCAAGGTTTATCACAAAGATTGACTTGCTGAGAGGATATTGGTAAGTACTGTTATCAGAGAGAGCAAAGGAGATATCGGCTTTTGTGATGCCAGGTGGACCATATCAGTTTAAAGTCATGCTGTTTGGTATGAAAAATGTATCCACAATATTTCAAAGACTGACAAAGTAATTGCAGGACTGAGCAATTGTGCTGTTTATATCGATGACTTGATAGTTTTCAATCAAACGTGGGAGGAGCATTTACAACATCTGGAAGAAATATTTAGTCGAATACAGGAAGCTAATTTGGTAATGAATTTCGCCAAAAGTGAATTTGCAAAAGCGCAAGTATCATATCTAGGCCATATCATTGGATATGGTAAGATGGCTCCGAGAGATGTGAAAGTCAAAGCTATTATGAATTTCCCCATGCCTACAACAAAATGAGAAGTTTTGAGATTTTTGGGCATGAATGGGTTTTACTGGAAATTTGTACCAAATTTTAGCCAAGTGGTTGTTCCATTGACTGAACTATTAAAACAGAACAAGAAGTTTCAATGGACACAGGAGTGTCAGAAGGCATTTGACAGTTTGAAAACTGTATTGACTACAACACCAGTTTTGACAGTATCCAATTATGCCAAGCAATTTAAGTTGGCACTGACACAAGTGATATAGGCATTGGGGCCATACTGTTGCAAGAAGATGAAACTGGAGTTGAGAAACCAATAGGATATTTTTCATGGAAGTTGAACAGAGAAAATATTCAACGATCGAAAAGCAGACTCTGGTGTTAGCATTGCAGCATTTCGAGGCTTATGTTGCAAACAATTCATCAGAAATAATTGTTTATACAGACCACAATCCTTTGAAGTCTCTGGACAGATTTGGAGACCAAAGTGAAAGGCTGTTCAGATGGAGTTTATTACTGCAATCATTTGACCTACAGATTATACATGTGGCTGGATGAGAAAATCTAATTGCAGATGCATTGTCGAGAGTTTAAAGCTCAAATGGAAATTGAACATTTAAAACCTGGACTCTAGACTGAAATGTCTACTGCTGATATCAAGAACTTGTACATATATTGTTATGTTAATGCATGCATCTGGTAATGTAATACTGTGAGTGTATAGGTAAGTATAGTAGGTAGTGTAAAATGGATTAAGAAAATGAAGCTATATTTTTAAATTATGACAGTTCATTTTGCCATGTGGAGGGAGGTGTCATGAAGGTTTAATGATTTTCATAATATTTTTCTGGTTTATTGTAAAGTAGGTTTATGGAGGTTGTGTTGTTCTGCCTGTGTGTGTGATTTAATTACATTTTGTAGCCAAGCAGACTGCAAGTTGAAGTTATCAAAAGAAGTAAGGTGTAGAAGTGTCTTTAATATGCTAATGAGTAAACATGGTTGGGGTCTTATTATGGAAGGTGAAAAGGAAATTTGCATTTTTAGATAGATGAAGGGGGATTTGAATTTCAAAGAGGTTAATGAGAATAGTAGCAACAAGAAAAGATTTGTATTTTGAGAAAGGTAAAAGTTCCAAAGACTATGGAAACAATGGAATTTACATATTAAAAAGGGAGAAACATATATAAAGGAGAATGAGGCTATGTGTGAGGGGAAGGCATTGCAAGATCTAGCAGAAGTGCAAGAAGCCTCCAGTATTTGTGCATAAACCTATTGTCTACAGAAACTGAAGCTGGAGAGAGCCATTTTGAATTCCACTGTCCAGGGTATTGTGTTAGTTTGCTGGATCTGTTTAAAATCTAATATCTATTTTTGGACTGTTGCCTTAAAGGGAGGTGTAACTGGGAACTAGGTAATTAGGGATTTTAGGAGTTGTTGTAGTAGTAATTTGTAGTTCTATGTATGTGCTTGAAATCCTCTCTTTTGTTAATAAATATTTTAATTTTAGTTTTTTTAAAAAAATCTCTAAAGTCTTTGTGGGCTTATTACTGCATCTTGTGCATGCATCTTGAAATAAATACAAATTGCAAAACCATTGTGGCAGCACAATCATGTTTCCCTTGTGGATTTGATCTGCCTGGCACACATCATATGCTGCATCATAACAATGCCTTACAGGTTCCCTTGGAAAGAACCAGAGACAAAGAAATTGAGCACTGTGGTCACCTTCAAAGCGACTGGTAGGGAATACCCTCCAACTCTACATGGTGTCAGGTCTTTACGAAGAATTTGGCATATGTGATGTACCGGGTCTTGGGACAAGCATAGGCATGCATAGCATTGCCTCTTACTCATTTGTAAACAGGAGACTCTTCTACAATAAACTTACGATGGGTCTGGCAAGTTGTCCCCATTGTCTGGGTCTTTCCTCCTGACCCTCATTTCACGCTTTGGCTCCACTTGACCATGTCCCTCCTGCTGGAGCTGCACACAGAGTCACCTCTCCCTCCCTCCATTGCATTAAGACCCTGACAAAGGCAGCATTGAGCCCTGGATCCTTATGTGCTTGTGCCTTCTCTCAGAAAGGAAACTTTGAAGACATTAATTATTCAAGGGGCAAGAAAGTGAAGCTCAGAAGATGACACATTTGGAGACTGTAAGGGTCCAAAACTTTTCCTGCCCTACTTGCATGTTGGCTGATGCTGCCTTGTCCCTGAGACACTAGCACACACATCGAGGTGACCAAGATGGCATCGCAGAGATGTAACATCTTGAGCCCTACATGAGATACTAAAGTTTAATTGAGTTGAGTGACCCAACCTAGTTCTGTGCTCCAATCTCTGATGTGGCTATTAATGACCAGTCAGTTTTTTAAAATTCATTTATGGGATGTAGGCATTGCTGCCTAGGCCAGCATTTATTTCCCATCCCTAATTACCCTTGAGAAGGTGGTAGTGAGTTGCCATCTTGAACCACTGCAGTCCATGTGGTGAAGGAGTTCCAGGATTTTGACCCAGCAACAGTGAAGGAACGGCGATATATTTCCAAGTCAGGATGGTGAGTGACTTGAGGGGAACTTCCAGGTGGTGGTGTTCCCATGTACTTGTTGTGAATAGATACCCCTTGGCTCATTAGACATGTCAAATCTGGTGAACATGTGACAGGTCTTCGCTATTGCTTGCATTTCCAAATTCTACATTCCTACGTGTTACTCTTGAGATGCAGCGACTGTGATGTGAAGCCTCTGAGTTCTGAGTAGCCCTTTAACAGTGCTAATGAAATCATTGGCTTTCAGTGGCTTTCATGTCAAGGAGGTCTTCCTCCTTTCTTTCTAAGCAGACTCCTGTTCACTCCTGAGGCAACAAACAGTTAGAGTGCGATTCCAGAAAGGACCCCTTGTGTTCGCCCTTCCCCCTCACTGCCGTTCCACAGTCTTCCTTCCCCTTTTCCTACCTTGTGTTTACCAAGCCCATCCTCGCCTCACAGTCCACCCCCAATTGAAGTGCTAGTTTCTGAAAGTGGAGGCCTGCATTAGTGCCACACACAGTGGTGTTCCTCAGGACAATGTAGGTAAAGAACAGGAACAGACCAACCCCACAGCCCCAGCAGAGTGGCGTTCATCACAACAAGACCGGCTCAGGGTTATGGCTGGTAGGCTATGGATGTTCCACTCACCTCGAAGTTACCAGTGAACTGATGTCTGACTTGTGCAGGTCAGCGCATTTCAAATGGGTTTGAGGCTGATGTAATTTCCCACAAGATTGGAAGATGTGACATGATTCTGGCGAGCAGCTGGTTTAATGACCATTCATGAGGTGTTAATGAATGCAAATGGCGCTCACACCACTAGTGTGAGATAACCGACCTGCCATAAACCCGCCATCAGGAGAACTACAAGCTGTTTTTACAACGGCGGGTTTCTGACTTCTTGCCTGCCACTGGATTCTCCTCTCACCCACCACAAAACCCACCCTGAGCACAATGGGAAAATTCCACCCATAATCTTCAGGCACAGATGTGATCATGAAGTCATGACAACTGTATGTCTTGAGAAGGCATAAGGTGAAACCACAGAGTGAGGGAGATGTGTCAGTGAAAACCAGCTATAGAAAGAGAGGGGCTAGCATCAGAGGGGTTAAGGGTGAAATAAAATAGACTGAATAATGATCAGAGCATAGGAACATAACGTTTAGGAGCAGGAGTAGGTATATTATTAATTGTTAGCAGCATTAGATGAGTGTGAGGATGGAACTGTTTGGGTAGAGGAGGCAAATCAATATTAAATCAATATGTTGGAAAACCTGAAACAGGGCTGTGAATACAAATCAACTCCCTGAGGTACTCATGGATTGTTTAGTCACACAATATGTGAGGCATTTTGTAGAGTGAGGCTGTTTTCAATTTGCTTTTTAGCACCTTGCTAGAGCCAAACTGGAGATTAGTAACCCGGAGATCAGTTACCCAAGACCCAGTAATCGGGGTATTGGTCCAGAATTTAAGAAGCCAAGGCCACAAAGAACAATGGGATCAGGAATCTGGGGTTAGGAATATTGGTAGAGAAAATTACAAAGAGACATTAATAGGTCAAAAGTGTGGGTGAAGGATTCTAATTCATAAATGTGAGGTCATCCATTTTGAATCAAAAAAGCCAAGGGGGAGGGGCTGGTCAATGGGTGGGGAGGAAGCTGGGCCCTGGGTGGGGTCTGGGGCTCGGTGGAGAAGCTGGGCCTGATGGGGGTGGAGGGCTGGTTGGGTAGGGTATGTGTGGGGAGTTATGGACTGCAACCGTTTGATGCAATTGGTTTACGCCAATGTTTAGGCTCCACATGACCCTCCAGCCACCTCAGTCTGGTCTCCATATTATAAAAATGTAGAGGAGAAGATGTAAAACAAATATTTACTAGGATGATATCAGAATTGAAAGGTTATATCTATCAGGAAAGATTAAACAGGCTGGGGCAGTTTTCCCTAGAAAAATTAAGTTTAAGGGGTGGCTTGATAGAGACTTTAATATTAATAAAGGATTTGTTAGGGTTCACATAGAGATGTTTCTGTTTGTTGGGGAGACCAGAACTAAGAGGCCATTAATATAAGATAGTCACTAATAAATCTGACAGGAAATTCAGAAGAAACTTTTTTTTACCAAGATGGTGAGAATATGGAAGATGAACTCATTATGGCAATGGTTGAGATGAATAGTATAGTTGCATTTAAAGGGGAAGCTAGATAAACATGAGAGAGAATTGTACAGAAGGATATGCTGATGGGGTGGGAAGAGGTTCAACATTGGACCTGTTGAGTTAAATGGCCTGTTTCCGATTGTAAATACTTTGTAAGGAGTATTCGCAGTGCACTCAGTGCAGTCCCACTAAATTCTAAACAACAAATTTGATATAACTTGTGGGGGAATCTAGAATGAAGAGGCACAGTTTCAGAATAAGGGGCCTCCCATTTAAGATGGAGATGAGAATGAATTTCTTCTCTAAAAAGGTAGTTAATCTTTGGAATTCTAAGAGAATAGCAGATGCTGGTCATTGAATATATTCAAGGCTGAGTTAGATAGATTTTTGATCAAGAAGGGAGGGTTGGGGGGGGTGGGGTCAGGCAGGAAAGTGGAGTTGAGGCCACAGTCAGGTCAGCCATGATCTTATTGAATCACAGTGCAGGCTTGAGGGGCCGAATGGTTGCTATGTAACTTCTCTTTTCAATTCTATACCTCTAGAAATTAACCCATGCATTATTTTTACATAAATGATTTGAGCTGCCAGAGGAGCATAGTATGGCTGGGACTCAGGAAGGGTAGATGGTGCCTTATCTGTAAGAGAAGTGACTACTGCAGAGACCTGAAGATCTGTGAGAGAAGAGGCTACTCCAGCTCTGAAGAAGAGTCATACGGACTCGAAATGTTAACTCTGTTTTTCTCCCCACAGATACTGAGTTTTTCCAGCATTTCTGATTTTACTCCAGAGACCTAACCAAGTTCAAATGATGTTGTATTGGTGCCATCTCTAAGCTATGTGAAAGAGGGACTGCTGGCTGAAAACAAGTATAGAGTTAAAATGACAAGACTTCAGCCATTCGTCAGTTAAACATAGTCACATCATTGTAATTGGAAGCAAAATGCATAGAGTTTGGACATTAGAGAAGGTGCAGAGGATATTTACCAAATTATTCCCAGGGAGAGAAGTCGTTAGATCCTTAGAGCAGACAAGTTTGAGGGGAGATTTGATAGGTGTTTAAAATAAGGAAGGCTATGGATAAAGAAAATAAGAAAATGTTTGCAATGGCAGGAGAGTTGGTAACCAGAGGAAAGGGTTTTAAAATAATTGAAAGATGAGGAGATCCTTTTTACACAGTGAGTTGTTGTGATCTGGAATGTGCTGCCTGTGGAAACAGATTCAATATTTATTCTTTCATGGGATGAGAGTGTCACTGGCAAGGCTCGTATTTGTTGCCCATCCCTAATTGCACTTGAACTGAATGGCTTTGTAGGCCATTTCAGAGGGCAGTTAAGAGTCAACCACATTACTGAGAGTCTGGAGTCACATGTAGGCCAGGCCAGGTAAGGGTGACAGATTTCCTTCCCTAAAGGATATTAGTAATTTCAAAAGATCAGAATAATTTATACTGCAGGAGAAAACAGTACTGATTGGTTGGCAAGTAGATTCTGATTGGCTGAGGTGTTGTCATGGTGAAAGCAATGAGGAACTATAGGTTCCCCAGGCAATTCATAAAAGGTTCAAGGCTTGAACATATTCCTTTTGTTTGCAGAGGATGGGTCCCTGAGTATGAATGTATTTTACTTCTAGCAAGCATAAATGAGGCATGTTACAAGCTCGACTGATCATCTTAAATGAGTTGTTAGTGCAGCTATTAGCACACTCAGGGTTGTTCAGCAAGTATTGTCCAACCAATTCAACACCCTTTTCTCCTGTAGTATAAACTGTTGCATTGTTTGAAATTTGGTATTCTTGTATTTGTCCTGATGAGTGCAAGGTGAAAAGCTTCAGTAACATGTCTCCCCTACAGCAATAATCAAGTTCTGTAACACCAAGTGACTGGTATTCCGTAAATGAAAAGAGGAAAAGCAGGACACAGGGACTGATTGGATAGCTGTTGTTTAAAATCACAGCTGAAGAATCTGGAAATTACAAATTTTAGTTCAAATTAAAAAGTGCAACAAATGAAAGTTTGTAATATCTTGTTTCAATTCTGTGAAGCTGTTTTGTAACTGCTCCTGTGTTTCAGGGAGTGTGTGGAACTGATGTGTCGTTTTTTCGTTCAACTTATTCTTTAAGAAGGTCAAAGAACCAGCACATACGTGGCGGACCGAATGGCCTCTTTCAGTATCATTCTATGATTTGCACATTGAGCAAGTTGCATGAAGAGCGTTGATTATATCATTCGGAGTGTGGCTGCAGTCAGGCTACTACTAGGCCACGATTGGGGCTGCCACTGGTGACGTTATGTAGAATAGTTGTTTCTATTTTCGAGCGTCTCCCTCACTGGTGGGGAGTTCGAGTCCCAGTTTGTGCTAAAGCTTAAAGTTTATCTAATTTTGGGCTTCGGCCGATTCCCGAGAGGAAAAATCTTTATATCCAAAAATCGGATGTGATATTGAATCCTGAACACATGAATCAATGATTGTTGGTTCTCAAATGCCTTAAATGAGAAATTTGCAGCAGGTTTTATATGAATAACTAAAGCTGCTTATGCGATGGTTGGAATATAACCCGCCACAAATACAGGGCAGCACCTTCACTCAATACTAGCCTTTGAATTCTTAGTTATAAATAACAAAGTTAAAAGGTAATTCTGTTTATTCAGAGCTGGTAGTTGTTGAGTTAAACAAATTAAGGAGGATGAGTTGGCTCCGGCTGCACAAGCTCTGATGATGATATGCAAATAATTCTTTGTCAGGCACCCGAACTCACACCGAGCGAAACTGTCAAAAGCAACTGCGACCCACCTGCAGCGACTCAGGGAATCCAAATTTGCCTAAATTATACCGAACTCTTAACTGCCTCTCACCTGCCGCTTCAGCAGGGAGTAAGTAGGTTATTTTTTTTTAAAAAGAGGACCAGAAATGAGGGACTATGTGGAGAGACTGTTAGATCTTTCCTGGTGAGTTGGGAGAGTTCGGCCCGAGTTAAGCAAGGTCATTATTGGTGAACATTTTACTCATTAGGAAGAGGAAAAGTCTATTCATCTACGTACCTGAAGTGAGTTTCTGTTGTGTTTGAAGGTAAGAGTAGGAGCGAGAAGGAGAATGAATGATTCATTGATTCTGTCATGTTATTACCCATTTGATGGCTTCATTTTACTGGCTGTTTCTGTGTTTTATTAAAATCAGCTGTTTCCTTTCGCGACTGGAGGATGAGTGTCGGCACAGATAAATCATCGGATGTTGGAACTGGTGTCTCGCAGCAACACGAGCGAACAGGTAAAAGCGTTTGGAACTTAAACTTTGTATGTAGGTTATGCATCTCGCTTGTTGTGAATCAATTTTACAATAGATGAGTCACTAATTGTTTTTACAGCAAGTGTCCTGAATAGAGACAAGTCACAGCCGTTAATCTGGTATCTAACTATTTCCATCAATGATTTAATTTCCATCCTCGGAACTAGTCTCTTCAGAATTGAACAGAATTCGTTAATCTTCCGAGAGAGAGTGACCACTTTATTACTCTAAAATGTGATGCACTCCATAGCCTGTCAGCTACTACCAGTTTACCGGCACAGCTATTCTTTTTATACTGTTTATCATCAAAGACCAGAACAGCAGAAGCTGTTTTAAGAAATCCCTGTCAATGTTCCCAGTATTTTGGGGGTGTGCGCGGCAGGAAATGCAGTTGCCCCTTTTCGATCTCTCTGTTCGGGTTTAGACTAGTCCCAACACCCAGAGTTTACAGGATGAAAGGCGGTCCCAGATCCTATTGGGGTTTAATGGGGGTTGAGATTGAGGTTTGAAGGTGGTCAGTGGGCACAGTTGTCTACTGCGAAGATTTCCAGAAATCTGAGTGAATCGATGTACTGGATTAAATTGAAATGATCCTTTATACCCGTTCTGCTGCTATTGGCTGTAACAATGTCCGCCATGAACTCTCTTCACTCCTTTTTTGGTTAAATTTGTTGGTGATCCTGTGCTGTCCCAGTCACAAACACTCATTGTGAAATGTTGGAACTTGTGGATCATTCTTGTTGTTTTATATGAGAATAGTGTTTCCTGACACTGCTGTAACATTCAGCAGTCACTGGCGTGTGAAGAGTTAAAGAGGATGTGAGACTCCTGAGGAAGGACACTCTAACCAGAGTGTTCCTCACTCCCTCACCTGGCTGCACTTTCCCAAAGGCTGTGGGCAGACTATTGTCCTGGTTACTGTTCCCGTTTTGTTTCATTCAATCTCGATGTGAAATTGGGAACTGGCTGTCGGGTCACGCGATTTTGCTATCTTCACCTAAACCCATAACCAGCGCCTATCGGCCCAGTTTTCTCTGTCCACCTTTCGGTGCCTCACCTGTTGTGAGCCTTGACGATTCCCCCGGGGAGGGGGTAGATCGGGCCTGGCTCGCTTCATGCTTTCCCGGGTATTCGGGACAGTGTCATTGGTCAGCATACTGGGCAGAAGCAGCCAGTGGGGAACGTCTGCCACTGAATAACGTTTTCTGCCTGTGGAGTCTCGGAGATACCGAGTCGCAGGATTGGAGAGGAAAGTGAAGTTTAAGCAGCGCTTGCACTGCGGGAAAGTGCTGGTTTATGTAGCTGCGGGTATATAGTGAAGCTCGCCCTCTATTCCAGGCAATTGGAAGGATTTGGGTGCTTCTGGTAATAGCAGTTTGAAGGCTGACAGACCAAGGGGTGCATCACAGTCAGTCTAACCTGACTTTACCTCATATTTAATCATGCAGCCTCCAGCTGGTTAATTTGGAGCAGGATACCCCTCTCGCCGCCTCTTCAAGCTCCGAGTAGAACCCAGTACGACTGACCCAGACTCCGCCGCAGTTTGCGCTCCTGTTAAGCAATTTCATACCTATTACTCCACTAACAGCATCTATATATAAAAGGCCAGTCACTCAACCTATCAGAGCTCTCTGAAGGGTCATTCAGACCCGAAACGTTAACTCTTTCTCTCTCCACAAATGCTGTTAGACCTGAGTTTTTCCAGCATTTTTTTTAAAATTCCAGAACACTTCATAAACCTGAAGGCCTCTGTCAGCTCACCCAGTTCTCCAACTGCAGCCTGAATAAGGCCTTGTACAAGGCTGGCCGTGCTGACCAGGAATTCTAAGTTGACATTTTGATGTTAGGGGCTGTAGACTGAGTCTCTGCTGGCCAGGCTGTGCAGTCAAGATTTCTAGAGATATTCTCCAACATGTTGATGGATAAGCTGGAAGACAGCTGCACACAAGATTGATAGAATATAAATAATCTCGGAATGGAAACCACACGACAGTATCACAGAATCTTTACAGTGCAGAAGGAGGGCCATTCGGCTCATCAAGTCTGCACTGGCTCTCTGAAAGAGCATTCCACCTAGTCCCACTCCCCTGCTTTATCCCTGTAACCTTGCACATTCTCTCTTTTCATGTAGCAATCCAATTCCCTTTTGAATACCTCAATTGAACCTGCCTCCACCACCCTCTTAGGAAGTTTGTTCCAGACACCAGCCACCCTCTGGGTGAAAAAGTTTTCCTCACATCATTTACTCCTTTTGCCAATTATTTTGAATCTGTACCCTCTAGTTCTTGATGTTCTCTTGAATGGGGACAGTTTCTCACTATTTACCATGTCCACACCCCTCAGGATCTTGAATACCTCTATCAAGTCTCCTCTCAGCCTCTTCTCCAGGGAAACCAGTCCCAACCTCTCAAATCTATCCTCATTGCTACAGTTCTTCATCACTGGAATCATTCTTGTGAATCTCCTCTGTACTTCCTCCAACATCTTCACATCCTTCCTCAAGTATGGCACCCTGAACTGGATGCAGTACTCCAGAGGCCTAACTAGTGTCTTGTACAAATGCAACTAATTAACTAGTCACTGACAGACTCCAATTAATGCAGGATTGTTAACTATATAGAGAATTAGCTTGAGAACACTTGGGAACATAGGAGCAGGAGTAGGTCATTTGGCCCTTCGAGCCTGCTCATGACTGATTTTCTATCTCAATGCTATCTTCCCACACAATCCCCATATTCCTGAATGTCATTGGTAACTAGAAATCTATCAACCTCTGCTTTCAACATACTCAATGACTGAGTCTCCACAGCCTTCTGGGGCAAAGAATTCCAAAGATTCACTGCCCACTAACTGAAGAAATTCCTCCTATCTCCATCCTAAATGGTCTACCTCTATTCTGTGTCCCTGGTTCTAGACAAACCCCTCCCCTCCCAACCAAGAGAAACATCCTTCCACATGTACTCTGTCAAGCCCTATAAGAATTTTGTACACTTCAGTGAGATCACCTCATTATTATAAACTCTAGAGAATACAGGCCCAGTCTCCTCCATCTCTCCTCCTAGGACAATCCTGCCATCCCAGGGATTAGTCTGGTGAAGCTTCATTGCATTCCCTCTAAGGCCAGTATATCCTTAGGAAAGGAAACCAAAAATGTACACAATACCCCAGGCGTGGTTTCACCAAGGCTCTATACAACTGCAACAAGATTTCTTTATTCCTTTACTCAAATCCTCTTGCGATAAAGGCCAACATACCATTTGCCTTCCTAATTGCTTGCTGCACCTGCATGTTAGCTTTCAGTGACTTAAGAACAAGAACAACCAGGTCTCCTTGCACATCAACACTTCCCAATCTCTCCCCATTTAAGAAATTCTCTGCAGTTCCACCAACCCTGCCAGTTGTTGGTTAGACAAGTGATAGGTAGGGATGACTGGGGAGTCTAGAATGTTGACTAAAAGTTGAAGTTCATATGATTTCAGAGCAAGGGTGGGCCATTCAGTCCCTCGAGCCTGCTCCACTATTCGATAAGATTATGGCTGATCTGACTGTGGCTTCTACTTTCCTGTGTACCCCTATACCGTCCAACTCCTTAGTCAGTCAGGAATCTATCTAACTTGGCCTCAACCCAGCCTCCATTGCTCTCTGGGGAAGATAATTCCAAAGACTAACAACCCTCTGAGATTAAAAAAATTCTCCTCATCTCTGTCTTAAATGGGAGACCTCTTATTTTTAAACTGTGTCCCCTACTTCTAGTTTCTCCCACAAGGGGAAACATCCTCTCAGCATCCACCCTGTCAAGTCCCCTCAGGATCTTATGTTTCAATAAGATTACCTCTCATTTGTCTAAAATCTAATGGATACAGAACCAGAAAAAGCAAAATACTGTGGATGCAGAAAATGATGGAAAAACTCGGGGTCTGACAGTATCTGTGGAGGGATTAACACTCCCTTTGTCTTGTGTCCATACATCTGTCAATCTCTCCTTAGCCCTCACCTATCACTGACCACCTATCCTGCTCCACCCCCCTAAGCGGTAGAAATTTCATCACGTTTCTACTCTTTAGCTCTGAAGGAGAGTCATATGGATTCTCTTCATAGGTACAGAACCAGCCTGCCCAATCTTTCCTCATAAGATAAACCCTTCATCATAGGAATCAGTTGAGTGAACCTTCTCTGAACTGCTTCTAATGCTATTATATCCCTAAAGTAAAGAGACAAATATTGTACACAGTGCTCTAGATGTGGTCTCAGCAATGTCCTGTACAGCCGTAGCAAAACGTACCTACTATTATGTTCCATTCTCCCCGCAATATGGGGAGAAGGCGGTAATGTCACTGGACTAGTAATCCAGAGGCCCAGGCTAATGCTCTGGGGACATGGTTCAAATCCCACCATGGCAGCTGATAGAATTTAAATTCAGTTAATAAAATCTGCAATTATAAAGCTAGTCTCAGTAATGGTGACCATTATGAATCTGCCATCTTTGCCTAGTCTGGCTTACATGTGACTCTAGATCCACAGCTGTTCTCTGAAATGACCTAGCAAGCCACTCAGTTTAAGGATAATTAGGGATGTGCAGCAAATGCTGGCCTTGCCAGTGACACTCGCGTTCTACGAAAGAATAATTTTTTTAAAATCCCATTTGATAAAGATATTCAAAATCACAAGGGATCTGGGCAGAGTAGATAGGGAGAAACTGTTCCCACTCATTAGAGAATTGAGAACGAGAGGGCAAAGATTTAGGATTTATTGGTAAAAGTGATGTGAGGAAAAACTTTTTCATGCAGTGAGTGGTTAAGGTCTGGAATGCTCTGCCTGAGTGTGGTGGAGGCAGTTTTCAAAACCGGAATTAGACTGTTATCTGAAAAGGAAGAATGTGCAGGGTTACGGGAGAAGGCAGGAGAACGGCACTAAGTGAGCTGCTCATTTGGAGAGCTGGTGCACACACGATAGGCCGAATGGCCTCCTGTGCTGTAACAGTTCTGTGATTCTGTGAACTGCCTTCCTAATCACCTGCTGTATAGCAACTTTTCCTGATTCAGTTCGCTGACGGCACAAAACTGGGTGGGGAATGTGAGCGGTGAGGAGGATGTAAAGAGGTTTCAAGGTGATTTAGACAGGTTGAGTGAGTGGGCAAATATATGGCAGATTCAGTATAACGTGGATAAGTGTGAAGTTATCCACTTTGGTAGGAAAAACAAAATGGCAGAGTATTATTTAAATGGTGATAGACTGGGAAATATTGATATAAAAAGGGACCTGGGTGTCCTTGTACACCAATCACTGAAAGCAAGCATGTAGGTGCAGCAAGCAGTTAAGGCAATTGGTATGTTGGCCTTCATTGCTAGAGGATTTGAGTCCAGGAGCAAGGATGTCTTATTGCAGCTCTACAGGGCCTTGGTGAGACCACACCTGGATTATTGTGTGCAGTTTTGGTCTCCTTACCTAAGAAAGGATATACTGCCATAGAGGGAGTGCAGTGAAGGCTCACCAGACTGATTCCTGGGATGGCAGGATTGTCATATGAGGAGAGATTGGGCCGACTAGGCCTGTTTTCACTGGAGTTTAGAAGAATGAGAGGAGATCTCATTGAAACATATAAAATTCTGACAGGGCTGGTCAGACTGGATGCAGGAATGATGTTTCCTCTGGCTGGGGGACCTAGAACTGGGGTCACAGTCTCAGGATATGGGGTAGACCATTTAGGACTTGAGATGAGGAGAAACATCTTCATTGAGGGTGGTGAACCTGTGGAATTCTCTATCTCACAGGCCTGTGGGGGCCAAGTCACAATGTGTTTAAGAAGAAAATTGATAGATTTCTGGACTCTAAAAGCATCAAGGGGTCTGGGGAGAGTGGGGGAGTACGGCGTTGAGATATGATCAGCCACGATCATATTGAATGGCGGAACAGACTCGAAAGGCTGAATGGCCTACTCCTGCTCCTATTTTCTTTGTTTCTATGTACCAGGACAACCAAATGTCTATGTACCTCAGAGTTCTGAATCTCTCTCCAATTAAATAATGTGCTGCTTTTCTATTCTTCCCAAAGTGGACAAGTTCACATTTTCCCACATTATACTCCATCTGCCAAATTTTTTGCCTATTACTTAACCTATCTATAATCCTTGTGTTCTCTTCACAACTTGCCTATCTTTGCTAAATTTGCTGATGTCACAATAATACCTTCGGTCCCTTCATCTCAGTTCTGTCAGTCCAAGACCATTCTCTCAATATTGGCTCAGTACTCGGGTGGTAGAGGTGAAGGCTGGGATTGCGGGAGTACTGGGGGAGTTGGAGACTGGGGTATTTATTGTTCCTGCAGTTTGGATCTACCTTCTCGAAAGGCCCAATCACCGCATCCTGAATACATTGTTTTTGCTGAACTGTTCCTCATTTGCATACTGATTCGGTTATGTGAAACTAGGACTTATTTTCCTCACTTTTTTAATAATCCCTTGCTTTGTCATCTCTCCTCTCGGGGCCAGGAACACTTTAGTCAGCAACTGACCAAATTAGTTTTTAAACTCGAGTTTTGAACAGCGGGGACTGCTAAACCTGTTCTGTGTCCGCAAATGGTCAGTGTCGGGTGCTGCCTCCTGTTGGGGTAACTGATGCAGTGAGACCGGACTCACCATATCCCCACCGGACTCACCATATCCCCACCATCTCCTCACCTAAAGCCACGTTTTCCAGGACTAATTAGCCTCTGATCAGCTCATTTATCGGTCAGAGGATCAAAGGGACAATCTCTGAACTGGGTGACTCAGTCCTCTACATGGGCACACACATACACACTCCGAGGCAATGGAGAGGTTGCCATAGAGATGGGCTCCGGCTGATTTGCATTTTTCTAACTAATTTTCATAGTGGAGCCTTGTGAGAAGGAAGGATTTACATACTGGAGGAGGGCAGCCTGGCCGTGTGGGAGCAAAGAGGAGCTTATTTGAAATTCAAATCGGGCACCCATCAGGACTGCAGCGTTTGTGGAGAATTAAATAACATGGAAGTAGCAGCTTTTGTTACGTTCCATTCCCCACAATAAATCCGAGCCTACCACCCTCCCCGGAGGCATCGTTTGTTCCCATGGCAATTAGCTATTTGGCTATGGAAGGACATTTTGCTGTCGAGTTAAATCCTCGGGTTACACACTACAGCCAGTTTGTCCCATTGGTATAGTTGGGGAACACCCCAACCCCCCCGTGTGGACTCTGTCCCTCTGAAGCTAATATGTGGAAACAAATTGCGCCTAGCCCTTCTCGATGTGTGTGCGGGGGTAGGAAGCTGGGGTGGGTGGAGGATGGGGGTTAGGTGGATGGCGGTGGGTGGGGTGGTAGAGAGAAAGTCACCATATTTAGCAAGTGTACCTACCGAGTGAAGGAAGGCTAGGCTGGGCTATGATGCTTTTCACAGTCAAATAGAGGCCAAACTGTGCCTGACTCATGGTATCACATCAAAGGTTATTATGAAAAATAAAAGTGCAAGGTATTGAGGGCAACACCATGGATAGAAGATTGGCTGACTGGCAGAAAGTATGCATAAATGGGTCTTTTCGGATTGGAAGGATGTGTGGAGTGGAGTCCGGCAGGGGGCTGTGTTGGGGCCTCAACATTTTACGATTTACATCAATGATTTGGATGAGGGAAGCGAAGACGTGGTAGCTAAATGTGCAGGTGACACAAAGATAGGTAGGAAGGTAGGTTCTGAAGAGGACATGAGGTTGCAGATAGATATAGATTGAGTGAATAAGCAAAGATCTGTCAAATAGAGTTTAATGTGGGGAAAATGTGAAGTTGTTCACTTTGGCAGGAAGAATAAAAAGCAGAGTATTCCTTAAATGGAGAACAGCTGCATTATTCTGAGGTGCAGAGGGATCTCAGTGTTCTAGCACATGAGTCACAAAAGGTTAGTATGCAGGTACAGCAAGTAATTAAGGCTAATGGAATGTTATCCCTTATTACGAGAGGGATTGAACATAAAAGTAAGGATGTTTTGCTTCTGTTATACAGGGCATTGGTGAGATCGCACCTCAAATACTGTGGGCAATTTTGGTCTCCTTATTTAAGGAAGGATGTAAATGTATTGGAGGCGGTTCAGAGGAGGTTTATAGGTTGATACCTGGAATGAATGGGTTGCCTTATGGTTAAAGGTTGGACAGACTGGGCTTGTTTCCACTGGAGCTTAGAGTGAGGGGTGATTTGATTGAAGTATATAAGATCCTGAATGGCCTTGACAAGGTGGAAGTGGAAAGGATGTTTCCTCTTGTGGGTGAGTCCAGAACTAGGGGGCAGTGTTTTAAAATTAGGGGTCACCCTTTTAGGACAGAGATGAGAAGTTTTTTTTTCTCTGATGGTTGTGTAACTTGAAATCTCTGCTTCAGGTGGTGGAAGTGGGGTCATTGAATATTTTAAAGGCAGAGGTAGATAGATTCTTGTTAGGCAAGGGAATCAAAGGTTATCAGGGGTAGTTGGGAATGTGGAATTCAGCCATTGAATGGTGGAGCAGGCTCCAGGGGCTGTATAGTCTACTCCTGTTCCTATTTCTTATGTGTGATTTTGTGGAAGATAGCTGGAGAAAGGGGACAATACAGCACAGAAGGAGATTGGGCTCATGTTTGTGTGGACTCTTTGCAAGAATAATTTAGTAGTCTCCACTCGCCCACCTTTTTTCCCTCTAGTCCTACAATTTTTTTTTTTTTTTCAGATAATCCAGTTTCCCTT
This sequence comes from Carcharodon carcharias, assembly GCF_017639515.1. Classification (NCBI taxonomy): domain Eukaryota; kingdom Metazoa; phylum Chordata; class Chondrichthyes; order Lamniformes; family Lamnidae; genus Carcharodon; species Carcharodon carcharias. The sequence continues at coordinate 26,470,717 of NC_054491.1, forward strand.
TTTGAAAGCTACAATTGAACCTGCAGCTTGTCCAGCCCCCCACCCAACCACAATCAGGCAGTGCATTCCAGATCCTAACCACATGCCATTCAAAAAGGATTTTCTTTATATTGCTTTTGGTTCTTTTGCCATTCACCCCATATTTCTTGACCCTCTTTGACCCTTCTACCAACAAGGAACAGTTTCTGCCTGACGATTCTGTTCAGATCCCTCATGTTTTTGAATGCAATTATCAAATCTTCCTTCAACCTTCTTTAAGGAGAACAGTCCCAACTTCTCCGATCTATCCACGTAACTGAAGTCCCTGATCCCAGGAACTATTCTTGTGAAACTTTTCTGCACTCTCTCCAATGCCTTTGCATCCTTCCAAAAGTGTGGTGCTTGGAGTTGAGGCCAAACTAGTGTTTTATAAAGGGTCGTTGGGGGGGGGGGGGGGGGGTCATCATTTCCTTGCTTTTGTATTCTATGACTCTATTTTTAAAGAGACATCTTATAAAAGATCTCTATGCCTCATTAACTGCTTTTTCAACCTGCTGTGCAACTTCAATGATTTCATACACCCCTGGATCACTCTTGTCATACATCACTTTTGAAATTGTAGCTCTTAGGAAGAATGTGGAGAGGCAATATATACTATCAAAATGAATCACCACAATTTTCTCTGCATTAAATTCATTTGCCACTTGTCTGCCCATTCCACCAACCTGTCATGTTCTCATGCAGTCTATCACTCTCTTCCTCACAGTTCACAATATTTCCAAGTTTCGTCATCTGCAAATTTTGAAATGATGCCCTGTCCACCCAAGTCTAGGTCATTAATATAGATAAAGAAAAGCAGTTGCCCTAATGCTGATCCCTTGGGAACTCCACTATATAACTTCTTCCAGTCTGCTGAACAACTGTTCACCACTACTGTCACTCAGGCAAAATATTGTATCTATGCTGCCACTATCCCTTTTATTACATAGGCTTTATTTTTCCTGACAAGCTTGTTATGTGGCACAATACCAAACACATCATGGAAATCCAAGCACACCAAATCAACCTTATTACCCTCATCGAAAAAACTTAGTCAGGTTAGTTAAAAACAATTTGTCCTGAACCAAAGCAGAAAATGCTGGAAAAACTCAGCAGGTCTGGCAGCTTCTGTGGAGAGAGAAACAGAACTAATGTTTCAAGAGCTTTGAAGAAGAGTCATAGAGACTCAAAATGTTAACTCTGTTTCTCTCTCCACAGATGCTGTCAGACCTGCTGAGTTTTCCAGCATTTTCTGTTTTTATTTCTGATTTCCAGCATCCGCAGTATTTTGTTCTTGTCCTGAACAAATCCGTGCTCGATTCTCTTAATTAGTCCACCTGGTCCAAGTGACTATTAATAAGGATTATCGTTTCTAAAAGCTTTCCCACCATTGAGGTTTTACTGACTGGCCTATAGCTGCGCCCTTTTTGAACAAGGGTGTATGATTTCCCATTCTCCAGTATTCTGGTACCACTCCTGTTTCTAGGGAGAATTGGAAGATTATGGTCATTTGCTTCTGCAATTTTCACCCTTACTTCTCTGTGTCCTGACATTGAGTCTGCTCTGGTCCTGATGGCTTAACAACTTTTGAGTACAGCCAGCCTTTCTATACCTCCTTTATCAATTTTTAGCCCAACCAGTGTCTCAGGTACTTCCTCTTTCACTTTTGGCTGCATCTTCCTTGGTAAAGGCAGATGCAAAGCACTCATTTACTACCTCTTCCATGTATTAAATCCCTTTTTAGGTCTCTAATTGACCTCACCCCTTTTTGCCACCCTTCCACTATTTATATGCCTATAAGGTTGCTTTTGGATTCCCTTTTATGTTAGCTGCCAATCTCTTCTCATGCTTTCTCTTTGCTTTTCATTACTTTTTTTTCATTTTCCCCTCTGAATTTTGCATTTTCAACCTGGGTTTTGCTTGTTTTATCAATCTGACATCTGTCATATGCACCTTTTTTCTGCTTCATCTAACTCTCTACCTCTTGTATCCCAGGGAGCTCTGTCTTTGTTTGTCCTACTGCTCCTTTTTGAGAATATACCTTGACTAGGTACAATCTAGTCATTAGAGGCAGCCCATTGTTTTATTGCAGTTTTGCATGCCAATCTTTGATTCCAATTTATCTGGGCCAGGTCTGTTCTTGCCCCACTGAAATTAGCCCTCCCCCAGTTAATTACTTTTACTCTGGATTATTCCTTGTTCTTTCTGAACTAGTTTAAACCTTATGCTATGATCATTGTTTGTAAATGTTCCCTTCTGATATTTGATCCACTTGACTCCACCTCATTTCCCTGAGAACCTGATCCAGGAAAGATTCCTTCCTCATTTGGCTGGAAACACATTAATCTAGAACATTCTCCTGACCTTAGAAACGCTTCTACCTCTCTGTCCTTCATTACCCAGTCTATATTTGGGTAGCCAAAATCCATTATAACAACTCTCTTTGAGCATCTCTGTAATTTAAAAAAAAAAATTGTTCCTCTGTTTTTCCCACTAGTGGCCTATAGAATACACCCATCACTGTAATGGCTCCTCTCTTTCTTTCTTCTTGGCTCCAAGCACGTAGTTTCATCTTGACCCCCCTAGCACATCCTCTCTCTCTCTTCAGCACTGTAAGTTCTTAATCAAGACAGACACCCCTCCTCCCTTCTTTCCTGAACACCTTGCATCCAGGGATACTTAGTACCTAGTCCTACCCATTGTTGAACCAGGGCTCCATTTATCACCATATCCTATTTCCATTTGGACATCTGTACTCCATGAGCTCACATACATGCACCAACCTAATTTAGACCTTATTGCATTCCCTTTTACTGACCCCACCAAATGTATTACTATTTCTCACTCCAGTACTGTCAGTCAGTCCCAGGCCTTTGTGCGCCTTTTTTCCTTTCTAACATTTATATCCTGGTTCCCATTCCCCCTCCAAATTATAATCTCAACCCTCCTCAACAGCAACAATTGTTTGGGGTGAATACTGACTTATTGACTTGATGTTGAGAGCAGGTATCAACTTTGGCTATCCAAAAGGATAACTTGCCTTTGACTCCTAATATGTAAGGGGTGAATGTGGTATAATGTCCTGTGGTTTAAGATGCTGCTAAACTCCCTCTGCTTCCCTACCCACACATCAGCTTGTGCTCTGGCACAGTAAGCGGTGCTGCTCTGGGCTTTCATCATGTTTTATTTTTTTCTATCAGGTATTGAACGAAACAGCCTGGATTTCACTCGACAGGTGAGTGTTGGATATGCAGGTGTGAGACTGATAATGTACCGCACTCTTGACACATTTTGTTGTTTTATTCGACTTGGTTATTGAATCTTTTCCTTACTAAGTACCAAACACTGCGATATTAAAAGTAAAACTAAATATCATTCATAAAAGCAAAATACTGTAGATGCTGGGGATCTGAAACAAAAACAAGTTCTGAAAAAACTCAGGACTGGCAGCATCTGTGGAGAGAGAAACAGTTAAAATTTCGAGTCCAATAAGACCCTTCGGATATCATTCATGTTGGGTTTAGGGTTCGACATTATGGTTTTTAAAATTCATTTGAGGTATTGACATCACTGGCTCAGCCAGCATTTGTTGCCCATCTGTAATTGCCCTCGAAGGTGATGGTGAGCTGCCTTCTGGAACCACTGCAGTCTATGTGGTGTAGGTACACCCACAGTGCTGTTAGGGAGGGAGTTCCAGGATTTTGACCCAGCGACAGTGAAGGAATGGCGATATATTTCCAAATCAGGATGGTGAGTGACTTGGAGGGGAACTTGCAGGTGGCAATGTTCCAATGTATCTGCTGCCCTTGGGGTTTAGTCATTGGAGTTATGGTTAAGGTTAGCAGTGAGATTTGAGTTGGTTAGAGATGGGGCTAGAGTTTGGTCAGGTTAGAAGTTGAAGCAATGTTTGAGGTTAATTAAGTTGGGATTTAGGTTCTGGATGAGTTTTGATTGGAATGTTCTAGTAGTTGGAGATTGTTCCAGTTAAGGGAATAGGATTCTGGTAGGATAGATGGGTCAGACAGGCAGGAAGCTAACCCATGTGTCTATCATCCCTTCTATCACTTAGTTCTATTTGATAACATTTAAATTCCTTATCTGAGATTTTAATCAAATTTTAGCTGTTCAGAGTGGGAGTTTTAAATATTTTTTGTATTTAATCCCGGGATGGCTATGCTGGCTGGGCATTTATTGCCCATCCCTCATTGCCGTAGTTGTACCATGCTGGGGTTAGTCTACAAACAGCGGCCAGCAAGGTTAGAGGTACCAGAGCCAAGGCTACAGACTTGGTCAGCAATCAAAGTTGGGACCATTCCATAAACTCTGCTGGGATATGAGAGATGGATCCTGTGATTGTGCCAGAGGCTTCTGAAGGGTTAGCATAGAGTGAAATCCATAATCCAAACTTCCTGCAATCCTCTGCTGAGTCTTAACCCCACATCTTCACGTGACATTCACTGCATCTCACCAGGTCACATTCTCTGTCACTGAAACCCTTACTCAGGCTGCTTCATCTCCAGATTCGACTCCAACACTAGTTGCTGTCCTCCTGTCCACCATCCTCCACAAAATCCAAAACTTTGCTACATTTATTGTGTCCCAAACTAAATCCAGCCCTTTACTGGCTTCAAGTCTCCCAGCTCTACATATTAGTGCACATGCACTAATCTTTGCAAATCTCCTATTGGCACCACATCTCCTGGCAAATGCTGTATTCCTCTAACTCTGGACTTTGGCACAGTGTAGAAGTAGCTTTACTCTGTATCTAACCCTGTGCTGTACCTGTCCTGGGAGTGTTTGATAGGGACAGTGTAGAGAGAGCTTTACTCTGTTTCTAACCCCGTGTTGTACCTACCCTGGGACTGTTTGATGGGGACAGTGTAGAGGGAGCTTTACTCTGTATCTAACCCTGTGCTGTACCTGTCCTGGGAGTGTTTGATAGGGACAGTGTAGAGAGAGCTTTACTCTGTTTCTAACCCCGTGTTGTACCTACCCTGGGACTGTTTGATGGGGACAGTGTAGAGGGAGCTTTACTCTGTATCTAACCCTGTGCTGTAACTGTCCTGGGAGTGTTTGGAACAGTGCAGATTATAGATGAAATCTTTGATTTTTTGCAGCGATGGTGTCCAGGGTAACTAAAAAGCTAACATGATGAATGACCCAAGGGTGGGCACAACAGGTACCTGTCAATTAAATTTTGCCTGAAGAATCGGTGCCTTCAGGAAATAGGGATGAGTAATAGATTCTGTATGATGCCTCATGCTGTGCTCAGTTCATTCAGATAATCCTAGTTGGAACCAAAGTGACATTTGAAATGTTTAGTTAGCTGAAGCCCCTCTGAAGCTGAGGGAAGGACTGCCTTTCTGCATTTGGGATTTTCAGTCTGTATTAGTTGTTTTTGCCTGTATTCTGGGATCACTAGTTGAGCTTATTTCTGTGGTGGATCTTGAGGCTGTGGTTAGGCTCAGGAAATGGGCACCTGGAGCAACTGTAATTTGCATACAGAGATAAGGTGGGGCCCAAATCTACCCAGTCTAACCAGTTTGTTTCCGGACCTATGACTGCACATCCAGTGACATTTAACACACTCAGTGCATGCATTTAGTTTCAGGCTGAAAAACCTGGGTCTGAAACTAGTATCTTGCATTTAAAGGCAATTACAAAGGTATGAAGACAGAATTGGCTAAAGTGTACTGGGAAAATATCTTAAAAGGTAAGATGGCCAATGAGCTGTGGCAGATATTTTATATTTCTCAAAAGATATTCCAATGAGAAAGCCAGTCCCTACAAGAAAGATGAACCATCTGTAGCTAGCTAAGGATAGTAATCTGACAAAGAGAAGATATGCAATGTTGTGAAGATTAGTGGTAATCCAGAAGATTGGGATTTTTTTGGAAACCAGCAAAGGATGACTAAAAAAAGATTTAGAATAAACTAGCAAGAAATATAAAAAGATACGGTAGCTTCTACAGTTATATAAAAAGAGAGTAGCTAAAGTAAATTGGTTACTTGGATGAGATGGGAAACTAATACAGGGATATAAAGAAATAGCAGAGGCGCTGAACAACTTATTTTGCATCTGTTTTCACATTAAAAGACACTAAAAGCATCCCAATAACAGTAGAAAATCAGGGGCTGGGGGCGGGGTTTGCGGAGGAAAGGGGAGTGAGGAAAAACTATTACTAGGAAAGGGACTATGGGGTGATGAGTCCCCTAGTTGGACCTGATGACCTGCATCCTAAGGTCTTAAAAGAAGTAGCTGCAAAGATAGTGGATACATTGATTGTAAATCTCTCTAGATTCCAGGCAGGGCCCAGTAGATTGAAAAGCTGGAAATGTAACATCTCTATTCAACAAAGGAGGGACTGGTCTAATGTCTGTCATTGCAGAAAACGGTGGAGTCCATTAGTAAGGACATTTAGAAAATCATAAGCAGACAGAGTCAACATAGTTTTATGAAAGAGAAATCAAGTTTAACAAGTGTTTGAGGATGGTGGATAAAGGGGAACCAGTGGATGTACTGTATTTGGATTTCCTAAAGGCATTTGATAAGGTGCCACATAAAAGATTAATGCAAAGGATAAGAGCTCATGGTGTTGGTGGTTGTAGACTAACATGGAGGAGTGAACTGGCTAACTAACAGGAATCAAAATTGGGATAAATGGGGCACTTTTAGGTTGGCACCTGTAACTAGCGGAATTCCACGGATCAGAGCAGGGACCTCAACAATTTACAATCTATATAAATGACTTGGATGAAGGGACCAATTGTATTGTAGCCAGATTTGCTGCTGATACAAGAGGTGGGAAAGCAAGTTTGTGAGATGGACTTGAGTCTGAAAAAAGGATATAGATGGGTTAAGTGGGCAAAAAAATGGCAGATGGGAATATAATGTGGGAAAATGTGATATTACTCACTTGGTAGAAAAGCAGAATATTTAAATGGATCTGGGTATCTTTGCACATGAAAAAAAAGTTGGCACACAGGTACAGTAAATAATCAGGAAAGTAGGTAGAATGATGGTGTTTATTGCAAAGGAGTGGGAGTATAAAAGTAGGGAAATCTTGTTAGAATTGTGCAGAGCATTGGTGAAGTTCCTCCTAGAGCAGTGTACAGTTTTGGTCTCCTTAGTTAAGGGGGGATATATTTGCATTGGAAGTAGTTCAGAGATGTTTCACTAGGTTGATTCCTGATATGAAGATGTTGTCTTATGAGGAAAGATTAAGCACTTTAGGCCTATACTCACTGAAGTTTAGAAGAATGAGAGATGATCTTATTGGAACTTGAGGGAATCTTAGGATATCTAGAACTAGGGGGCATGGTTTCAGAACAAGGTTGCCCATTTAAGGAGATAAGGATTTTCTGAGGGTTATGATCCTTTGGACTTCTCTACCCCAATGCTGTGGGGGTCTGTGTATTGAATTTATTCAACCCTGAGTTGGGCAGATTTTTGAACTACAGGGAAGGCAGGAAAGTGAAGTTGAAGCTCAGATCAGATCAGCCATGACTTTATTGAATGGTGGAGCAGGCTTGGCGGTCCCTGTGCCCTACTCCTCTCTCTTATGTTCATACTGAGTCCCAATGAAGGCTCTGACTTCTGACCCCTTCATTGATCTGCATATTGGGCAGCAGGGGCAGGGGTGTCCCGTGCCTCTTGAATGCATCACCTTGTTTGGTTCAGAACCATTCTGACAGGGAAGGACAAAGCTGCAGTGGAGATACCAGATGGTTAGTCTCCATGACCCTGGGCAAGAGGAGGGTGGGTTCTTGCAGTCTGGAGCAACACAGTCATTTTGTGTGAATTTTTTGTTGGATGTCTGACAACAGTTATCTTCCATCTTCTAGATCAAAACGGAGGACCGGAGTGATTCTCCTGCTCCGGTATCAGCAGAAACCGTTCCCCTTCGGCCCTGTGAGGCCTCTTCTATTGTGTCGGGGAGCCAGATGTCAGTGGTGAGTACTTGCACAGGTCACAATGACCCCCGTTGCAAGATGGTCCGTCCAATGGGACATTTCTTGCTGAGAGTGACCAAGACTCCTCTCGGCTCACTCATTGGCTCAGGGAGGGGTGAGCTACAGTCAGGACTGTTTCTCTGCTAAACACTTCTTGCAGGCAATGTGTGGATGCTGGGATTATTCAGTGTGAAGTTTTTGCAGGGTGGGGAGGGGGAAGAGAGGGAATTGGATTGCACTTGAATCACTGACCATCTTCCCCACAAAGGGAAACTTTCCTTTAAAATTGAGATCTTTCACCACCAGTGAGCTTTGTGCACACGTGTAAGATAAACCTGAGTGTTTTAAAATGGGGTGAGGTGGTGGTTGGGGGGGGTGGGGGGTTGCTGACACGGAACTGGGGCATCTGAGGTTATCCAATACCTTGTTTATGTTCAGGACCTGCAGCCACTTCACACCCTGCAGCAGCTTGTGGTGGTACCCGGACATCACTTGCAAACCGCAGCAACATTCCTGCTCCCTCAGACGCAACAAAGCCAGCAAGGTAAGGTCTATTGCTTCTGTTCGGTTACTGATAGACTGCAATTGTAGCCCCAAATTGTAATGGGAAGGGGCTATAAGTACATTAGAAATAGGCCCTATTACTTCTCCAACACTTGGTTTTCCGCTCACTTGAATAGGAATGAGATGGGAACTGTGGGAATCTGCTGGGATCATCAGTATCAGCTCCCTGTTGCATCATGGGATCCTCTACCAGCACCAGGATCAACTGGAACAGTGCTTCTACAAGAGGGAGCCACTGTTTGCTATCTTCCCCATCTCTCTCTCTCTCTCTCTCTCTCTCTCTCTCGAGGATGTTCACAACAGGTTTTTGTCATGGATTTCATTGCTTCTGTGATTTGAATTTGGTTTTTAATGTTTTTGTCTCCCTATGGATTATTTTGTGCATTGCTGTTATTGGTTTGTAATATGTAAATATCTTCTCAGGTTTGCTACAATCTCCAAATCTGCTCCCATTATCCCAGCAGTCACAAAGCAGCCTCCTGCCATCTCAACCTGGCATGGGGGTCACTCCACAGGTTAGTGAGCCTTGCAATCTGTTCCATTATATCTTATCCCAAAGCAGCTTCACTCTTGAGTTGAGGGGCAGTTTTCAGATTCCACTTAAACTCCTGTAGCTCAGCTGGTAAAGACTCTCTGTGGGGACCATGTAGCATAGGCTGGAAGGTTAAGATGCAAATAGTCATTGACCATCAAAGAATGTTGCAAATGGGACCAATGCCAGACTCAGACCTTTGTGGTATCAGTCTGTCCAAATGGAATTGGGATTTTAACCATTAGAACTATATTGATTATTGTGAAAGCTGTTTCCAGATCAAACAGCTTTCTTGCTAAAAATCCTGCTTGTTGAGAAGAATTTAAGTTTCTCTGGATGACTCAGTTTCCATAATTTTGCTGCTCTAATCAATGAATTTAATTTATTTTGACTTCACAGGCAGTCATTCGCCCAAGTCTCATGGGCTCAGCCCTGGAGTCTCATTTGGAAACTCTTCCTCCACTCCAGATCCCAAAACACATTGCCCCAAAGCACATCACACCTGTTCAGGCAGATGAACCCAGCGACCTAGAAGAGCTCGAACAGTTTGCAAAAACGTTCAAGCAAAGGCGGATCAAACTGGGGTTCACACAGGTAAAAGGACGGGGTCTGGGGATACAGTGCAATGAAGGAAGCTTGTATTTGTGTATAACCAGGATCCTATATCTTCTGACGATTGGGAGATGGGGGAATGCTGGCGTCTCTGCGGATGTTTGTGCTCTGAGGATTGCTGTGCCCTTATCAAGGCCTGTCTAAGCCAAGCTGACCATGTGCTACTGCCTAACAGAAGGGTAAACTGCACCTACACTGACTAGCTCCAGCACCTTTCCCATTCATTCTACAGCTAATAACTAAATCTTTGGTAAGTGTTGGAACAGATTTAACAGCTCAAAACTGGGCACCATGAGGCACTGTGTGGGCCATCAGTAGCAATAAAACTGCATTCATCCACAATCTGTAACCTCATGACCTAGCACATATCTTACCCTACTGTTACCATCAAGCTGGGAGATCAACCCTGGTTCAAAGAGCATATGGGGAAAATGAGGTGCCAACTTGGTGAAGCTACAACAGAGGACTACACGCCAGTGTACAGGCCCAATTTACTCAGCTTCTCACCATAGGACAGCCCTCTCATCTCAGGAACAAATTGAATATTTTAGTGTTCTGACTCCACTGTGAGTATATCCTTCCTTTTAAATATGGAGACCAAAACTGCAACAGAACTCCCGGTGTCATCTCATCAAAGCCCTGTACAATTGTAGCAAATCTTCTGCCCCTTTCAATAAAGGCCAACATATCATCTGCCTTCCTAACTGTATGCTGTACCTGCATATTAACCTGGGTGTACTTGTGACAAAGTCATCCAAGTCTCTCTCAACCTGAACATTTACAAGTTTTGCTTTATAAGGGCCTGGAACATTTGATTTTCGATTCCAACTACCAAAGTGAATTGCTTCACAAATTATATTCCACCTAATTGCCTATTTATTTAATCTATCTATATTTCTCTTTGTAGTCTCTCTTTGTGGTCCTCCTTACAGCTTCTATTCCCACCTAGCATTATCATTAACAAATTTGGATACCAATCTTGATGTCTTTGTCTAACCAGAAGAGGAGGTTCCACAAACATGCCACTGTCTCCCCAGTGGGTATAGTGGTAAGGTCACTGAACTAGTAATCCAGAGATCCAGGCTAATGCTCTGGGGACATGGGTTCAAATCCCACCATGGCAGCTGGTGGAATTTAAATTCAGTTGATTAAAAGATCTGGAATTGAAAGCTGTGGAAAGAAAGAGTTGCTGATTTGGTTTATGACCCTTCAGATGCTGTATCTGTGCATTTTCTGATTTTATTGTATTTATAACTTGATTTGACTTGAATTTTTCTGAGGAGGTAAGGGTGGGTTGATGGAGGGAATGAGATTGATGTGGTGTACATGTATTTCCAACAGGGGTTTGTTAAAGTGTCACTTAGCAGGCTTGTCAGCAAAGTTAAAGCTCATGGAATAAAAGGGACAGTGGCGCAGCATGGATACAAAATTGCCTGAGTGTCAGGTAACAGTGGTGAATGTTTCTCAATGGATTAGAGGACAGTATGTAATAGGGTTCCCCAGGGATCAAGTGAGAAGTGATGCATTTTATGAAGTACAAGAGCAGGTGAAGCTGGGGGTATAGGTGCACAAATTGTTGAAAATGGCAGAACTGGTTGAAAGCCATAGGATACAAAAGCAAGCTGAATATGGTAAACCTTTATAAAGCCACCAATATGGCCTCAACAGGAGTATTATCAGAGCACCAGATTTTTGGAAGGATGTGAAAGCATTAGAGAGTGCCGAAGAGAGATTGGTTCCAAGGATGAGACACTTAAATTACATGGATAGCCCTGTGAAGCTTGGAGAAAGTTGACAGGAGATTTGATAGACGTGCTCAAAATCCTGATGTGTGGACAGGCTAGATAGAGAGAAATTGGGTGGTAAGTTCAAGAACCAGAGGATACTGATTTTCAAGGTGTTTGGCAAAAGAACCAAAGATGACATTAGGAAAAGCGTTTTTACATAGTGTGCTTAGGATCTGGAATAGACTGCCTGAGTCTGGTGGAGGCAGGGTCAATTATGGCCTTCAAAAAGGGAACTAATAATTAACTGAAGAGAAGAAAATTGCAGGGAAATGGTGTGGGAGTGGTACTAGCTGAGTTGCTTTTGCAGAGATCTCACACAGGATTAATGGGCTGAATAGCCTCCTCCTGTGCAGTTATTATTCTATAATTCTAGGTTAGAATAATTCCCCAAATGCACAGTTCTGTTGGGTGAAATCACGTAGTCAGGAGTTCCCCACCAGCTTGGATCTAGACTAGACGATAACCCAGGAGCTCCCTTCTACAATACAGCCAGGTGGAACGGACAATAATATTACAGTGCGAGCATTTGGTCTCTGTTACAACCTACTCATTTCATTTCAGGGTGAAAAATGACAATGTAGACAAGTGAGTAATGGTCTGTGTGTCCCTAAAATCCCTTTGATTCTTCACAGGGTGATGTGGGATTAGCAATGGGCAAACTGTATGGAAACGATTTTAGTCAAACGACAATCTCCCGGTTCGAGGCTTTGAACCTGAGCTTCAAGAACATGTGTAAACTCAAACCGCTGTTGGAGAAGTGGCTGAGTGATGCAGGTATGCCCTCACAACCCCCAGCACTCTGCTGCAGGGGTAACAATGGGCCATCAAAGCAAACCCCTCCTGCACCCTAACTTTCCTATTGTGGCAGGTCTGAAATATCTGTCTACTTTTTTCATTTTTGGTTGAGCTTCAAAATGTACTTGTAAACATTTTTATCTGTCCCCCTGTTGTTTTATTTTCTTCCCCCATCCTCCCTGTTTTTTCTCCCCTCTCATATTTAATATTTGCCTTTTTAACTCTTTTTCCCTAATAAAGTTTTCCTGATCTTTTGACAATTTACCCCTTTTATACTGGGTCCTCTCTTGCATCCTTTCTAGGGCTGGGATTTGATTGGTGGTGGGTTGATCAAATTTGGCAGGAATATGTCTAACATATACTCAAAATTGCACACACCTGATGTGATGACGAAGTGAGCTGCTTCCAATTGTGGGTCAATGTATATGTTCCCTCTAATACATGTGCATGTACTCTCTCTCATGCTTAGATACATATTTAAATGGCTTTTTTTTTTGGTAGAAAATGTCCCCTCTGATTCCACACTGAACAGCCTGACATCTCTCCCTCCACAACTGACTGGGTTGGAAGGTCTCGGCCGCAAAAGGAAGAAGCGAACGAGCATTGAGACCAATATTCGGGTAACCCTGGAGAAGCGTTTCCATGAGGTGAGCAGGTCAAGGGTGTTATCTCTGATCAGATCAGCGCTCAGATTGGAGTGAATGGGTTCCTCAATTGCCTGATACAATTTGGCCAACTAATATCTGGGCCCTGGGCATTTTTTTCCACTTTCTCCCTCCTCTGGCTCTTATCTGCACTTCCATTATTGCTAATATAAAAGCAAAATGCTGGAAATACTCAGGTCTGGCAGCATCTGTGGAAAGAAAATGTTTCCTCACAAAAGCTGCCAGACCTGAGTGTTTCCAGCATTTTGTTTTTATTTCAGAATTCCAGTATCCACAATATTTTGCTTTTATTTCAGCCTTCAATTATTATGTTTGTCATCTTTTCTCCAAAAGGTGTTTTCCCCTCATCTTCTTCTTTTAATATTTATCCTTTCCACCTTTCTATAGATAGGAGTTTCCCTGATCTTTGACCGCTAACCCTTTTATACTGGGACCAATCCTGCACCCCTTTTTAGGGCTGGGATTTGGTTGGTGGTGGATTGATCAGATTTGGCAGGAATATATCAATTTAATGCTGCTCCAGGAGAGTACAAAAATCCAGTTCAGGACTGAGGGAGTGCTGCACAGATATTAAGCCAATATCTTTGAGATATTAAGCCAAACAAGGTCCTGCTTTCATACTCAGGTAGATGTAACAGATCCCATGGCACTAATTCAGAGAAAAGCAGGGGCATTACCCTGGTGTTGCGGCCAATTTTTATCCCTCAATCAACATTATAAGAAATGATTGTGGTCATTTATCACGTTGCATTTTGTAGAAATTTGCTTTGCACAAATTGGCCGCCACATCCTCATTACAACAACAACCACACTCCAAAATCACTTCATTGGCTATAAAGCACTTTGAGACACCCAGTGGTTGTTGCAAGTAAGTCTTTTCTCAGTCTCAAGTCTGTTCTGCTATTCACGGATGATACAGTGGGAAAGTGGAGTTGATGTGAAAGTTTAGCCATGATCTGACTGAATGGTGGTGCAAGATCAAAGGGCCACATGAATTACTCTTACTTCTTAGATTCTAAGGATTTTGTTAACCAAAAGGTGTATGATTTTCCAATTTAAAATTAACAATTGACTGAGCATTCAACTATCATTTGGGGAAGAAAGTTCCAAACTTCTACCCTTTGTGTGCAGAAGTGCTTCCTGATTTCACTCCTGAAAGAACTGACTCTAACTGTTTAGGTTATGTCCCTTTTACCTAGCCTCTGACCAGAATAAATTGGATTGAGAGAAACTATCTGTTTGCTTTAATACTTAGACTTCAATAAAATCACCTTTTAAACCTTCTAAATTTCAGGGAATACAACCCTAGTTTGTGTAATCTCTCCCCAGATTTAACCCTTGAAGTCCAGATAACACTCCAGTAAATCTGCACTGCATTCCATCCAAAGATCCATCCTTCCTAAGGTGTGGGCTCAGAACTAATCTCAATTTCCCAGCTATGATCTACCCATGGCTTGTAAACTGAAGCATAACATCTACCCTTTCATTCCTCCAGATATATAAAGGCCAAAATTCCATTAGCCTTTTGGATTCCTTCCTCTCCTGGCATGTACCTTGACCCCCAAGTCCCTTTTAGGCCTCCACTCATTCTAGCTTTTCAGCATTTAGAAAGTACTCTGTTTTATTCTTTTTGACCTCACGTTTGCAAACACGGACATCCATTTGCTACCACATTGTCCAATCACTTGATCTATCAATGTCTCTTTGTAATTTATGCTTCCAATACCAACCTAGTTCTGTGGCATCAGCAATCTTGGCTACGTGGCTTTGTATCCGATCATTAGATTATTTATAAATAGTTGAGGCCCAACATAGATCCTGGGGGCACACCACTAGTCACACTCTGCAAATTATCTGTCCATTTTCCCAACTCTGCTTCTGCTGCCACTCAGCTAATTTCCAATATGGCTCAATAATTTCCCTTCAATTCCATGAATTTCAACTTTAGCCAACAATCTCCTGGGGACCTTATACAGACACCCAGAAGGTATTCAATAAATAACATCCAAAGACATTTTTCTGTCTACTACTTTAGTCACATTTTCAAAAAATTCGATTGGGTTTCTTGGTCATGACCTACCTTTTACAAATACATCCTTAGATTAGATTCCAGTAATTTCCCAGCAACAGATGTCAGGTTTCCAGCTCCTCCTCAGACATGTGCAAGGAGGAAACCATTCAGCTCCTCTCAAGCCTTTTCCTCCATTCAATTAGATCATGGTTGATCCATATCTTAATGCTACCTTGAAAAAACTCAGGCAGGTCTGGCAGCATCAGCGGAGAAGAAAAGAGTTGACGTTTCGAGTCCTCATGACCCTTCAACAGAACTCGAAACGTCAACTCTTTTCTTCTCCGCCGATGCTGCCACACCTGCTGAGTTTTTCCAGGTAATTCTGTTTTTGTTTTGGATTTCCAGCATCCGCAGTTTTTTTGTTTTTATCTTAATGCTACCTATCTGCCTTGATTCTGTAACACTTTGAGGTTTGTCTAGCAAACCTCTATCCAAAAAAATTCTCAATTCAACTCTCCTCTCCTTTGCATGCCAATAATATATTTCTCCTCAGACTCTTAGTTAGACTGCAGCGCAGAATGCAGCAACTTTTCATTCAGGAATTATCTAATTCCATATCTGCTTCACATCAGAATTCAAAACCCAGTTCTGAGGAAATTGTGATGATTGCAGAGCAGTTGTCTATGGAAAAAGAAGTAGTCCGTGTGTGGTTCTGTAACCGGCGTCAGAAAGAGAAGAGGATTAACTATCCAATCACTCCATCCATCAAACCTCCAATGTACAGCTCGCGGCTGGTGAGTCTTGTTATGAAGGTGGCTGTTACTGATTTTTGTTTGTCTTGCCTGGTCCTCTTGAACTGTCTCACCCAGTACAGTTGGTTTGACGCAGCAGATGATGTGTGTCAGACAGATCAAATCCACGAGGGAAACTTGATCACGCGGTCACAACGATTTTGCAATTTATATTTTATTTCAAGATGCGTGTCTTGACTTCAATTTAGTTTTGAAAAAAAAAATCTAACATTGATTAACAAAAAAGATTTCAAGCACATATAAGTCTACAAATTGCTACTATAATAACCCCTTTAAAAAAAACCCTAATTAATCTGGCTTCCAGTTATACCACTGTTAAGGCAGTAGTAAAAACAAATGGATTTAAACAGACCCAGGCAAAGCAACACAATACCCTGGACAGTAGAATTCAAAGGGAGTTTTCTCAGCTTTGGTTCCTATAGACAGCAACTTGCTGCACAGAGGCTGGAGGCTTGTGTAAGATCTTAGAATGCCTTCTCCTCTGACACACAGCCTCATCTCCTTTTATACCTGTTTCTCTCTTAATGTGAATTCCATTGTTCTGAAATGTCTTTGGAACTTTACCTTTCACATTAAATATTTTCATTGTACTAATTTTTATTATCAATAACCTTTGTGGAAAAATAAACACACTGTTCATTTAGCTTGGCTTCTTCTGGCTAGGTGTAACATCTTACCATCTCTTTGAAATTCAAGCTATTCTGGTTTATCTAAAAATGCAAATTTTCCTTAAATCTCACATTCTAAAACTTCAGCATATTCAGCATTTCAAACCTAGCTTTTTGACGACTCAAAGCCTCCAGAGTAACTATCTCCAACTCTGCTAAATCCCACCCACCACACACACTGACACAAAAACTAATCCAGACCCCACTATTAATCTACCTTTTACAATAAGTCACAATATTGAGAATTATTATATTTTCATGACACACCTATATTCTGTACCACAACTGCTCTCTTGCCATTTAAAACTGATGAACATTGACAGGATTTTACACACATTTCTGTAACCAGTCAATGGACAGTGCCTACCATTGAGTTGGACTTGCCCTGCCCATTGAGTCATCCATTTTTTTCTAGCAAGTTGCTGTAAATGGGAGTTAGAAACAGCACAGTGCTCTTTACATGGAAAGCAACTTTATCTCCCTAACCAATCAGTTTGAAGAATTGTAAAATTTAACTGCGCAAGGCCTGAATATGTCATATGAACATGTGAATTAGGAACAAGAATAGGCCACTCTGCCCTTTGAGCCTGCTATGCCACTCAATAAGATCATGGCTGAACCAATTGTAACTTCAATTCCCACATTCCTGCCTACCCCCAATAGCCTACACAGTAAGATCAATATTGAATTAAGATTTTAAAAAGTTTATTTTAATAAATTATTTTGTAAAAATCTCCAACAGTTAAAACCTGAGAATGAGACTCCACACTTGTAATGGTTCATTTTCAATGCTGGAGAGGCTAACTGATAACAATTAACACATCACACCATAATTCCTATGTTCCTACAAGACATGCAACTGAAGGTTTTGCACCATTACAGGATCTGCTACTGATCTGGTGAAATAGGGAAATCTGCCTCAATTGTTCATTGGCTCCATGTTGCTATTGTATATGCCAGGAACTCTGTCTAATCCACTGATAATCAATCCAATAAACCCAGAACTCTTGTTACTTGCTGCATTTAACCTGTGACCTAATTAATCTGGAACTTCACTGTTATAGGTTTCTGCATCAGGATCCCTCGACCCTATGATTGTGACACAGGTGCACAGCAGTCGGAGTGCAACAGGTAAGAACTGCCCCAATGTTGTGTTTATCAAACCTCTGCTCAGGAATTCACTGCGGAGACATTGTAGGTTTATATAGGAAATGGATGTTGAAGATTGTGAAGGTGATGAACATTTCTGGGTCAGCTCTGAGCGATATTCTTCCATCATCAAATTTTTCTTAATTGATTCTCTTGTTGCTGTCACCCTAGCCTGGTTGAGGGAGTTATTTCTGGGGTACAGGTGTTATGAGGCAATTGAGGGGACTCTGCTTCCTCCAGACTCTGCTTGAATAGAGGGTGATTCTAAGCGCTTTGTTCCTTTCCCTCCCAGCAGTGTCTTCCAGTTTGTCCAGCAGCTCCAACAGGCCATCATCACCGATCGCCACATCCACTGTAAGTGGCCACACCTCAATGAGCAGTCAGACTGGGCTCAGCAGCACTCCAGGGTAAGGAGGAGCACAGCAGAGGGAACTCTTTGTTCTGACATAAGAAATAAAAACTGGAGTAGACCATTTAGTCCTTTTTGCCAACTCCACCACTCTAAAATCATGACTGATTTTCTACCTCAATTCCATCATAACTCCATCAACCTACACCATTCCCATATCTCTTTAGTACCCAAAAATCTTTCAACCCATAACCTGAATATGCTCAATATGAGTATCTACAGCTCTCTGGGCTAGAGATTTCCAAAGATTCACAGCCTTTTGAATGTCCGTCCCTTTATTCTGTGACTTGTAACTGAATTCCCCAGCCAGAGAAACCAATTCTTACCAGGTCAAGCCACTTTTTTTAAAAAAAAATATTGTTTCCATTGGAACACCTTTCGTCGTTCTTAAGTCCTGGGGCATATAGACCTAGTTTACTTGATCTTTTCTTGTAGATGTTATACCCAAAACAGGATTTTCTACATATGAGATGAATAGGAGTTGGAAGCAATGAATTATACACCTAATGACTTGAGAAATTGGCAACTGTGCTACGTTTTTGTTCTGGGTTATAAGAGACTGCAATATGATATGAATCTTATATCCAGTTTGAAAGGGAGAAGAGTGGGTCTAAGACTAGTATCTTGCACTTAAATAAGGGAAATAACGTGGGGATGCAAGTTGAGCTAGCTGAAATGAACTGGGAAACTAGGCTAGAGGATAGATCAATAAGGGAGCAGTGGCAGACATTTAAGGGGATATTTCAGAGTATTCAGAATAAGAACATTCCTATTACAAAGAAAAGTTCTAAGTGGAGGACCCACCATCTGTGGTTAGCTAAAGAAGTTGAGGAAAGCATCAAAGCAGAGATGAGTGGCAGGACAGATGATTGGTCAGAATATAGGAACGGCAGAGAATGACCAAGGTTAACCAGAAGTTTGAGAGGAAGCTGGCTAGAAATGTAAGAACAGATAGCAAGAGTTTCTACAGGTATTTTAAAAAGGAAAAAAGTAAGCAAAGTGAGTGTTGGTCCTCTAGAGTGACAGTGGGGCGTTAATAGTAGATAATAAGGAAATGGTAGAAGAAATGAACAAATATTTTGCTTCTGTTCACTAGAGGATACAAAAAAACATTCCAGTAATAGCTGCAAATCAGGAGATGAACAGGAGAAAGGAACTTGGTACTAGAGGATACAAAAAAACATTCCAGTAATAGCTGCAAATCAGGAGATGAACAGGAGAAAGGAACTTGGTGAAATTGAAATCACTAGGGAAATGGTACTGAGCAAATTGATGGATCTGCGGGCTGGCAAGTCTCCGGGTCCCAATGGACTACGTTCTAGGCTCTTGAGGTGGCTAATGAGGTAGTCGATGCGCTGGTGTTAATTATTCAAAATTTGCTAGATTCTGGAAAGGTTCCATCAGACTGGAAAGTAGCAAATATAACTCCTCTATTCAAGGAGGGAGGCAGAAAACAGGAAACTATAGGCCAGTTAGCTTGACATCTGTCATGGGGAAGTTGTTAGAATCGATCATTAAGGAGGTTATAGCTGGGCACTCAAAGCTCAAGGCAACAGGGAAGAGTCAGGATAGTTTTGTGAAAGGAAAATCAAGTTTAACAAATTTATTGGAGATTTTTGAAGAAGTAATATGTGCGGTGGATAAAGGGGAGCCTGTAGATGTACTCTACTTGGTTTTCCAGGAGGCATTTGACAAGATGCCACATCAAGGAATTATTACGGAAAATAAAAAGCGCATGGTGTGAAGTGTAACATATTAGCACGGATAGAAGATTGGCTGGCTGGCAGAAAGCAGAGTGTATGCATTAATGGGTCTTTTTTATGATTAGCAGGATGTGACAAGTGGAGTCCCATGGGTCTGTACTGGGGCCTCAACTTTTTACGATTTACATCAATGACTTAGCTACTGTCTTCACTCCCCTTTTCTAAATTTGAAGATGACACAAAGATAGGTAGGTAGGAAAGTATGTTGTGAAGAGGACATGAGGTTGCAGATGGATATAGATAGATTGATTGAGTGGGCAAAGATCTGGCAAATGGAGTTTAATGTGGAAAAATGTGAAGTTGTTCACTTTGGCAGGAAGAACAAAAAAGCAGAGTATTAAATGGAGAACAGCTGCATAATTCTGAGGTGTAGAAGGATCTAGGTGTTCTAGTGCACGAGTCTCAAAAGGATAGAATACAGGTACAGGAAATAATTAGAAGGCTAATGGAATGCTATCCTTTATTATGAGAGGGATATACAGGGCACTGGTGAGACTGCACCTTGTGTGTGCAGCTTTGATCTCCTTATTTAAGGAAGGATGTAAATGCATTGGAGCCGGTTCAGAGGAGGTTTACTAGATTGATACCTGGAAAGAATGGGTTGTCTTAAGGGAAAAGGTTGGACAGAGTGGGCTTGTTTTCACTGGAGTTTAGAAGAGTGAGGGATGATTTGAAGTATACAAGGTCCTGAATGGCCTTGACACAGTGGACATCAAAAGAATGTTTCCTCTTGTGGGTGAGTCCAGAACTAGGGGGCACTGTTTTAAAATTAGAGGTCGCCCTTTAAGGACAGAAATTAGGATTTTTACTCTTGAGGGCTGTGGGACTTTGGAACACTCTGCCTCAGAAGGTGGTGGAGCTGGGGTCATTGGATATTTTAAGGCAGAGATAGATAGATTCTTATTAGGCAAGGGAATTGAAGGTTATTGAGGGTAGATAGGAATGTGGAGATCGCAACACAAGATGATCAGCCATGATCTTATTGAACGGCAGAGCAGATTTGAGGGGCTGAATGGTCTATTCCTGTTCCTATTTCTTATGTTTTTATGTACTTTGTAATTATAACACGCACAATACACTGCCTTCTAAGCTTCATGAAGGTGTAAACATTTGCAATGGAGGCAGCCAATCACCTCAATCGCACATGACCATAGTGGGAGGAACAGCTCTGATAGAGATTTGTGAGTGATCTCTGCCAATACCCCTTGATCTACATGCCTCTGATTACGGTGCATATAGCCATACAGTGCTCAGAAACAGGTTGTTTATTTTCTTTTACAGCTCACGGTTCTGGTGGAATGGTCCCTCGTTCCTGCACTGAGGATTTTGCATTCTGGTGACTCCATTCTATGATGAGCTTTATCTTTTAGCCTTCCGCACTCCTCAATGTCCAGTGTCCAAACACGTGGTGAGGATGGATCAGACCAAACCTGCACACAACAATGTTTTATACCAGAGTTTTATAATGAGTTTTGTAGAGAGAAGACAAACCAGGCAATCAGCAACTATACTCCAATGGATTGATTAATGTGTTGTCTTTATTACTAATCAAAGCCAATGGACCATTAAAACTTGTGCTATTATGATCTTCTCACTGTGCCCTCCATATGCAAGATCCAATAATACATTCCTGCAAATCTTTTACTGTATGGGCCTTGACTTGCAGAGGATGGTGTATGATAAGTATTTAAGGCACATTGTGTTCAGATGAGATGGGCTCCATTTTACTTAATTTAAATTGGAATTTGATATTGTACACATCACTTTTTTGTATTTGACTGAGATTTATTGGTTATAGCCCCCACAATGTTAATGAAGGGCTGGTAATAGCATTAAGAAAAGTATTCACAGGAGTAATGGATTGAGATTAACAGTTGGATCTAGGGTTTTTGTGTATTCTACCTACTATTTGGACCTTGGATTCCAAAGGAGAGCAACTATTTAACAAATGGGGGAAGTCAACACTGAGAAAAGATTGTGTAGTTTCTCCATAATCAACCCTCTGGCTCTCCATTATAAGGCCAAGGGTTTCTGATCACCACTTGATGCTGTAAACACAACAGTTAATGTCCCATCACTGCAGTATATAGCTCTGGCCACTGTATCCAGACAGCAATCTCAGAATTGTAGAGATCAGTAGGCAGTCAATCCTCTAGATAAGTGTAAACAGTAGCATCATGAGGATGGGTGACAATACAAATCAGCTAATGGTTTCTCTAACCCTACAAAATAAAACTGCACAGTAATTATTCTTGCTTCGCTGTTTTCTGCATCTAATTCCCCTGTGCTGCAAAGTATCCCAAGATCACGTTCCTTTGAATATGACATCCACTGCTTTATTTGGAGTAAAAGACAAAGTTGGAGGAAATAGAACTGTAAATGTTAGATTTACCTGAGTTAAATCATTATATACTTCATAGAGAGCCTCTGCTAGTCCTGTTGGAAGTACATGCCACCATTGTGGCAATATAATTTTATATAGGAAAAGTGATGACAATTACTGCTGGGCTCTCTTCTAAGTTTTCTGCATTAACTGAATCCTATTCTTTATGAACTTTGCAACAAATGTGTAAAGGTTTACTGCAGTTATTTTAATTCTTCTCTTCCTGAAAGCAAGAATGGAATATGGCACAGTAGCATATACAATCAATAATAACTTATGCTATTTCTATGTTCTGCAGTTGAGGATGATTGCAATTAGACTATTTTGAATGTGGAAATGCATTATGTAGACGTCCGATCCTGTACCACAGCTGTGTACTACTGAAATACAATGTCTTTGGAATGGTTTGATTGTTTTCCCTACATATATTGCCTTGGTCATTGGTTACTGAAGGGTACATTTCAGCTCTGAATTTATTACCAATCTGACATTTACTTTCAGAGCTGCAGTAGACTGTTTGCTAACCATAAAATGGCTGGAATGTAAAAGCAGTGACAATGCAGGATTTGCTTCTACTGGTAAGTGTGCCCTGCCCTCTTCAGTCATAGCACTGCCATCAGTCTCAATTCACCTGCCCTGCCCTCAAATCCCCATCACAATCAGTGCCATGAACTGTTAGAAGATAATAGACACTGGGCTAGGGGGCAGATTGTTTCTCGCTTAAAAAAGCAAACTGGAATACT
The DNA here is from genome assembly GCF_017639515.1 of Carcharodon carcharias. NCBI lineage: Eukaryota > Metazoa > Chordata > Chondrichthyes > Lamniformes > Lamnidae > Carcharodon > Carcharodon carcharias. Next base: position 26,493,581 of record NC_054491.1, read on the forward strand.
CCCAAGATCACGGAATGAAATTCAGTTGACTACAGTAAAAGTTCAGAGCTAAAGCCAGCCCCTGGTGCCTGAGCAGACCCAGCTTTCCCACGTTTCTCAAAGAGAAGTAGTTTAGTTGACTTTTTGAAGTTTTAAATTATATGGGATTAGTAATATTTTGGGAAAGGAACACAAGCATAATGGCAGTAGGTTCTGGTAAGATTGTGGTCAGCCTTCAGTTGAGGGAGTGTTCGAAAACTTGCTGCAAGTAATCAGTCACTCCAAATGATTGTTAATGGTTTCAAATGTTTGTTTTCCAATTCTTTTCATAGCTTAATTTATTCTGAGTTTTGTGAATATTCACGAGACTTGTGTTCCTGGCAATGGAACTCCTGCCCTGAATTTTGTACATTTTTTAAAAATAAACTCTGTATTAAAACTGCCTTTGCAGCCTGGACTCTGGTTACTTGCAGCATTTCATAGATTTTTACTGGACTGGAAACATCAGCTTCAACCACTAGCCTTCAATAAAGCGCTATATAAATACCAGGGGTGGGGCACCTACCCCTTCATTCACTCCCTTATCCACCCGGCCCTAGGCTTCAGCCCCTCCCCCTCCCCCAGGGCCGGGGTGGGGGGGAAGAGAGGGGGCCGCATCCGCCCCCCGCTGGCAGTCACCACCTGCCCTTCCCCGGTGCTATCGGCTGATGGCGCTGCCGCTGGAGGCCGCAGGCTGAGTATCTGCGGCCGAAGCCGGGGCGGCCGGTGCCGGGACAGGCGGAGCCAGGGTGGCCGGTGCCGGGAGCGGTGGAGCCGGGGCGGGTGAGTCCGGCCCGGGGGAGGGACCTCGCTTCTATGTCATTCATTCCGGACAGCTTCCATGAAAACGGGTCTGTCCACCTGCTCGAGCTGGCGTCATTTCGATGCCGGGGGAATGGTGATGCCCGGCCCGGCCCCTCACACCGACTGAGGTTTCCTGAAAGACTGAAATTCACACCGGGCCTCCCGCTCGCTCGCCTGCCTTTATCCGCTGGGCGGGGTTAGGGTCAGTGGGCGGGGTTACAGCTAGGGGGCGGGGTTAGTTAGGGGCGGGGTTCGGTTCCGTGGACCGGGGTCAGAGCTAGGGGGTGGGGGTTAGGGCTTGTGGGAGGAGTTAGAGCTGGAGGGCGGGGTTAGGGTCAGGGGCAGTGTTAGTGTTGGTGGGTGGGGATAGAGGTAGGGGTGGGGTTAGGACTTGGGGTAGCATTAAGATCAAAGTGAGATTAGGATTGGCGGTGGGGTTAGAGATAGTGTGGGGGTTAGGGTTAGGGTTGGGGCAGAGGGGTCAGGTTGGGGGCCAGGGTTAGGTTGGCAGGGGGGTTGGGGTCTGGGTTGGGGTTAGAGTTAGAGTTGGGGTCCGGGTTAGGATCAGGAGCATGTTAGTGTGGGAGTCAGGATTAGCGCAGAGGGCCTATTAGGGTTAGGGGATGGGTTTAGGCTTGGGGCAGGGCGAGAGCTGGGAGGGGTGTTAGGGTTATTGTTGTGTTGGGATTAAGTTCGGGGATGGGGTTAAGGCGAGGGGCGTGGTTAGAGCTGGGGTGGGGATCGGGTTTGGGTCAGAGTGGAGTTAATGGTGAGGGGTATTACGGTTGGGGTAGGGTTAGAGCTGGGTGCTGGGTTAGGGTTGGGGGTGAGGTTAGTTGGGTTGGGGTTAGGGACGGGCCTGGGTTATAGCTATAAATGGGGTTAGGATCAGTGGGTGGCATTAGAGCTCGGTGTGGGGTTAGAGCTAGAGGGTGGGGTTAGTGTTATCAGGTGCAATTATATCTAGGGGCAGGCCTAGGTTCAGTGGGTAGTCTTAGAGCTGGAAGGCGGGGTTAGAACTGGGAGTGGGGTTAGGACTGGTCGGAAGTGTTGGAGCTAGGGGCTGGATTAGAGGTAGTGGGTGGGATTAGGTCATTGGGTGTGGATGGCGCTGGTGGCAGGGTTACTGTTAGTGGTTGGGGTCAGAGCTAGGGGTAGGGTTTAGGGTCCGTGGGCAGGGTTAGAGCCAGTGGTTGGGGTTAGAGGTGGGGGATTGGGGGCAGAGTTAGGGTCAGGAGCGGGTTCAGAGCTGGGGGCAGGGTTAGCGTCAGAATAGGGATAGAGTTGATGTGGAGTTAGAATCAACGGTAGTGTTAGGGTTGGGGATGCATTTAGGGTCTGGGGCAGGGTTAGAGGTGGGGCCGGGCTTAGGATTGGGTCAGAGTGAGGTTAGGGGTGGAGATGGGGGTTAGAGTCGGAGCTGGATTAAAGCCAGAGCAGGGTTAGGGTCGGGAGCCAGGTTAGGGTCGGGTAAGGGTTTAGGATTGGGTTGGGTTGGGTTTAGGGTCAGGGCTGGGTTTTGGGTAAGGCCAGGCTCATTGATGGGTTGAGGTTAGTGTCAGGGGTGTGTTTAGAGTTAGGGCGGGGTTAGGGTCAGGTGTGTGTTTAGGGTTGAGGCAGGGTTAGGGTCGGGGTGGGGTTAGGGTCGGGAACGGGTTAGGGTCGGGAGCGGATTTGGGTCGGGAGCCGGTTAGGGTTGGGAACAAGTTCGGGTCGGGAGCGGGTTAGGGTCGGGAGCAGGTTAGGGTCGGGAACAGGTTAGGGTTGGGGTGGTGTTAGGGTTTGGAGCAGGTTCGGTGTTAGGGTCGGGAGCCGGTTAGGGTCGGGAGCCGGTTAGGGTTGGGGCGGGGCTATGGTTTGGAGTGGGTTAGGGTCGGGGTGGGGGTTTGTGTCGGGGCAGAGTTAGGGTAGAGGGCAAGGTTAGGGTCGGGTGAGTGGGATAGGTTCAGGAGCAGGTTAGGGTGGGTAGTGGGTTAGGGTCAGGAACAGGGTTAGGGTCAGGTTCGGTGTTAGGGTCAGGAGTGGGTTAGGGTCGGGTGGGGTTAGGGTCTCGTGTGGACTTCGGGCTGGGGTTGCAGTTAGGTTCAGGGGTGGGTCAGGGGCAGGGATGGGGGCAGGGCTATAGTTGGGAGTTGGTTAGGATCAGGGTCAGGTTCATGGTTTGTGTTGGGAGCGGGGTTAGAGCCGGGCAAGGGCAGGGTATAGGGTGGGGCTGTGGAAGGGTCAGTGGATGGGGATGGGGTGGGTGCACTATGAGTTGGTGGCAGATCGGGTTCAAGGATAGTGACATTGGGGATGGGCATAGTGGATAGAGTGTTCTGTATTGGGGTGGGTGTGAGGATGTGGGCCAGGTAGGTGCAACACCTACAAGATCCTCTCTGACTCTCATCCTATCCTGACCTGGAATGATTTATCTGTTCTTTCACTGTCTCTGGATCAAAATCCTGGAACTCCCTCCCTAACAGCACTGTGGGTGTACCTACACCAGATGGACTGCAGCGGTTCTAGAAGGCAGCTCACCACCACCTGACCTCATTACAGCCCTGGTTCAAACGTGGACAAAAGAGCTGAACTCTCAAGGTGAAGTGAGAATCACTGCCCTTGACATGAAGGCTGCATTTGACAGAGTGAGGCATCAAGGAACCCTAGCAAAACTGGAGTCAATAGGAATCAGGGGGAAAACTGTCTACTGTACTAGTCATATCTAGCACAGAGGTAGATTGTTGTGGTTGTTGGAGGTCAATCATCTCAGCTGCAGGACATCACTGCAGGAGTTCCTCAGGGTAGTGTCCTCAGCCCAACTATCTTCAGCTGCTTCATCAATGACCTTGCTTCCATCATAATGTCAGAAGTGGGGATGTTCGCTGATGATTGCACAATGTTCAGCACCATTCACAACTCCTCATACTGAAGCAGTCCATGTCCAAATGCAGCAAGACCTGGACAACATCCAGGCTTGGGATGACAAGTGGCAAGTAACATTCATGCCTCACAAGTGTCAGGCAATGACCATCTCCAACAAGAGAGAAGCCAACTATCATCCCTTGAAGTTCAATGGCATTACCATCACTGAATCCCCCACTATTAATATCCTGGGGGTTACCATTGACCAGAAACTGAACTGAATTAGTCATATAAATACTGTAGCTACAAGAGCAAATCAGAGGCTAGGAATTGTGCGACGAGTAACTCACCTCCTGACTCCCCAAAGCCTGTCCACCAGGCACAAGGCACAAGTCAGGAGTTGATGGAATACTCCCCACTTGCCTGGATGAGTGAAGCTCCCACAATGCTCAAGAAGCTCAACACCATCCAGGACAAACAGCCTGTTTGATTGGCACCACATCCACAAACATTCACTCCCTCCACCACTGACGCACAGTAGCAGCAGTGTGTACCATCTACAAGATGCACTGCAGGAATTCACCAAGGCTCCTTAAACAGCACCTTCCAAACCCACGAACACTACAAACTAGAAGGACAAGGGCAGCAGAAAGATGGGAACACCACCACCTGGAAATTCCCCTCCAAGTCACTCACCATCCTGACTGGGAAACATATTGCCGTTCCTTCACTGTCACTGGGTCAAAATCCCGCAACTCCCTTCCTAACAGCACTGTGGGTGTACCTACACCATATGGACTGCAGCAGTTCAAGAAGACAGCTTATCACCACCTTCTCAAGGGCAACTAGGAATGGGAAATAAATGCTGGCCCAGGCAGTGAAGCCCACATCCCATGAGTGAATAACAAAAAATCATTCTCAAGGGAATGAGCAAATAAATGTGGTTGTGCCAAGACGCTCACATCCTATGAATGAATTTAAAAAAAACACAGGAAGTTAGAACAAAACCGACAAATCACAGACTAGCTAGGGTAATGCCAGTGAAGGAAAGGTACTGGAATCTGTACTAAAGGAAGTGATAGAAGACCATCTAGCCACAGAAAATATTTATAAAAAGTCAGCATAGATTCCAAAAGGTGAAGTCATGTTTAACTGACCTGATTAAAGAGGCAGCATGAGTCAGCAAGGGTAATATAGTGGATGTCATATACTTGGATTTCCAAAATGCCTTTAAGAAAGTACCACAATATAGACTTGTAAGAAATGTTGGGCATGTGGAGTCAGGGCAAATAGCTGATTGGACAGAAAATTGGCTAATAAAAAGCAGAGAGGAGGGATAAAGGGTTGTTATTCAGTTTGGACCAAGTTAGAAAGTGGTGTTCCAGAATTTCAGTGCTTGGGCCACTGTAATGCATCAGAATTTACAGTAAGAATTTAGATTTAGGAATAATAACTCAATATCAAAGTTTGCAGATGAAACCAAACTAACACTGAGAAAGTGTGCTGCACGGTGTAAGAAGGCATTAGAAAAATCCCATTCCAACTAAATGTGCAGCTGCTGATGAGAAAATTGACCCAGTGAAGTGTGAGCTACGACATAGAGCAGTTTTTAATCTCAGCTAGAGACAGTGATCACTAAATTACTGAGTGCAGCAGATAAAGAGGATTAACCCAAAAGCCTGACTCACACCACGCTGAAACTGGTCACTGGGTTCAATGTCACCTTTTCTGTTATAGGATCACAAAATGCATGCATGAAAGGTTGTATAGAATCCATTGTGTGCAGACAATGTTAACAATAAGAAAGAGATGGGAGTTGCTGGGACTCGGGAGTAATGGCAAGCTACAGCCTGTCATCTAATCGAGGGTTTAAAGGTGTTTTCCTTCTCTCCTGATGTGAACGGGAACTGCAAAGGATCCAAGACTCTGGCGTGAGTTGTCTGTAGACTTGCTGGCAGCTGTGAGGTCTAAATGCAGAGATGGAAATGCTGATAGCAAAGACAAGGCAGTTATATGGGAAGATTTTAATTTTTGTATTGATGCTAGTAATTTCTAGAGTGTATCCAGGACGGGTTACTCAAACAATATGTTTTAGATCTGACAAGGGAACAGGCCAGATGGGATTTAGTAACAATAATCTCACAACTGAAGCACAACTGTTTACAGATGAAATCAGGAAGCGATTTTTTCAGAAATGATAGTAGACATCTGGAGCTTTTGCCCACAAAAGCCAGGGATGCTGGGGTTCAATTGGAACTTTCAAGGTTCAGATTGAAAGATTTTAGTTAGGGAACGATATCATGGAGCTAAATGGAGTTGAGGTGTAAATCAACCATAATTTCATTGAATGGTGAAACAGGCTTGAGGGCCTGAACAGCATCCTCTTGTTCCTAATGATCCATTGTTACTTGGTCAAAATCCTGGAATCCTCCCCCCTCCCTAACAGCACTGTGAGTGTTCCCTCACCTCAGGGACTGCAGCTGTTCAAGAAGGCAGCTCACCACCTTGCTCATCCCCCACGTCACTATCCTTGAACCTGATCTGCCACCAACTAGTAGTGCCCCACCCCATCCACTGACCCTTCCACAGCCCCACCCTATACCCTGCCCTTCTTAAGGGCAATTAGGGATGGGCAGTAAATGCTAGCCTATCCAGTGAGACCCACATCCCATGAATAAATATAAAAAAAATAGAATAACAGATGCCTGGGAGTGAGGGAGTCTAAACCTAGGGGCTATATTATGTGACCACCACCATACACAGGGTTTTGAGCAAGAGCTTTACTAGACTGTTATTGATGCTGGTTTCTCTGACCTGAAAAAGAGTGAATTTTGAACGCTAATCTGTGAGGTTTTGCATCAATCTTATCAGCAGCCTGTTGTAGTGGAAATAACTTCATGACATTTGTGAATTTTGAATGATTTATCATCCAGTTTGTTTGTACCTGGCCTGGTGAGACAGGCAATTTCTTATAATAATATAATAGTTTATATATTATTTATAATATTATAGTTTCTTATATTTTTATGTCCTGTAGGTCTTAGCTGACCCCTGGCGCCCACTTGGCATCAGGTCATTGCTGTACTGTAACTAGCTGCAGAAAGCTGTGGGTGAACATAATATAAGAAAAGGAGCAGGAGTCCACATGGCCTATTGAGCCTGCTCCAACATTCAATACCATCATGGATGAACTTGGGCTTCAGCTCCATTTTCCCGCCTGCTACCTTAATTTCCTGAGAGACCAAAAATCTGTCTATCCTAACCTTAAATATATTTAATGATCGTGCATCCACAACCCTCCAGCATTGAGAATGCAAAGATTCACAACCTTTGAGTGAAGAAATGTTTCCTCATCTCAGTCCTAAATGATCGGCCTCTTATCCTGAGCCTGTGACCTCGTGTTTTAGATTCCCCCGACCAGAGGAAACAATCTCCCAGCGTTCACTCTATCAAACCCCCCTCAGAATTTTGTAGGTTTCAATAAGATCACCTCTTATTCTTTTAAAATCCAGAGAATATAAACCCAATTTACTCAGCCTATTAGACAATCCCCTCATCCAGGGACCAACCTTGTGAACCTTCCCTGTACCGCCTCCAATGCAAGTATATCCTTTCTTAAATATGTAGACTAAAAACTGCACACAGTATTCCAGATGTGGTCTCAACAAAACCCTGTACAACTGTAGCAACATTTCTTTATTCTTGCACTCTAAGCCCTTGAAATAAAGGCCAACATGCCATTCGCCTTCCTAATTGCTTGTTGCACCTGCATGCTAAACTTCTGCATTCCTTGTACAAGCACACCCAAGTCTTTTTGAACACATGGGTTACCCTTACTGATGTGTTTATTGGTTTGATATATGCAGCTTATGAAAATACTCTTCCTTCCCAAACCTGCTCTGCCCCCATCCTGTCTCCTGCAGTATCTCTCACATCTGTGTGCACATGTTTTAATGCTTTTATTCTTTCTAGTGAGATGGCTTCCCCTATGCTCCTGGTGCTGTGCAGTTTGATCAGTTGGGTGTCACTTTACATCTCCTTCTGTCAGATCAACAGCCAATGCCGTTATGAGTGGAACTGTCGCCTGGTAACCCTCATACATGGAGTTCTCATTGTTTGTTTCTCTGCATATGTTGGATTTGTCGATGGACCCTGGCCCTTCACTCATCCTGGTGAGTTCTGGTTTAAACTGGGGTTAGGAAAAGATCATTATTGGCATCAATTCTTAATTAACAAGGCGGATGATAAAAGCAAGTCAGCATTAGCTGACTCTGAGTTGCTGAGACTGTCAGACTGGCAGAAATGAGGGGCTTGTTATCCTTCACCATTTTGGTTGAATTTGTGATACCCCTGAATCCAAGGTTGTAGCCGCTGTCTGACTGGTTTGCTCTTTCCAGGATCAGTGCTCAGCAGCATACTTGGCTACGCCTTATCTTCATATGCTGACCCTGGAGAATGAAGATTAAGTCACACGTAGAACACTCAGTAATGATGTGATGACATGTTCTGCTTTTCCATGATTGAAGTAGACTAACCCTGTGTATCACACTGTAATACATTGTTATACTCATGATAGCCAGTCAGTGAAGGAAGAAACAAGAGCCAATCTTCACTTGGTATAGATTTATTTACAGAATGAATCATTACAGGTATATACCTCCTAGCTTGACTCACTTCCTGTGTAGGTAAATGTCTCTTTGTATGTGTTCAAGTACCCCTCCAATTAATGCCCTCCACCTATAGATACTTAATCTCAATTGATAAAATTAACATACATGCCAGGGAGTTTAGTTATGTCACAACCTAAGGTTCTAAGTAAGTTGCGAACTTTCTGCTGTTGTTCACCAATCTGTGCGCACATTTATTCATTTTGCCTGAAGTTTTGGACTTTGCACTGTGGAGACCAACAGCTGACAAGCAGGTTGGCCAGCTTCCAGTGCATAACTCATGTGCTTTGTGTCCTGAAGGCCCTTGGTGTAAGTAATACCATCAGCATGGATTCTGATCTTGCCCAAGGCAAAAAAGGCCATCAAGCCTGATCCCCATGCAATGGGATAAACAGCTCTACCATTGACAGAGCAATTCATCATTCTCATCACCTCTCTACTGCTTATGTTTATCACATAACACCCTTGGCTGGGATAAGTGCATTTATTTATTTCAGGGTGGGGTTTTCTCTCGAACACAAACTTCCTCCTGTTTTACTCTTGGTTAAATCATTTGAACGAAGGAATGGTCAGAGGTCAGAGGTCAGGCAGTGCTTGGCGATGAGGTTGTGGGGCCTAGCAGGAACGGTCTGGGGTGATGAGGTCAGAGTTTATGGAGCAGTCTGAGATGACGAGGTCAGGGTTTATGGGGAATAGTCTGGGGTGAAGAGGTCAGGGTTTATGGAGCAGTCTGAGGTGACGAAGTTGGGTTTTATGGGGAACAGACTGGGGTGACAAGGTCAGAGCTTATGGGAACAGTCTGGGGTGATGAGGTCATGGCTCATGAAGCAGTCTGGGGTGACAAGATCAAGAATTTATGGGGAACAGTCTAGAGTGACGAAGTTAGGGTTTATGGGGAACAGTCTGGGGTGATGAGGTCAGAGTTTATGGGGAACAGTTTGGGGTGATGAGGTCAGAGGTTATGGGGAACAGTCTGGGGTGATGAGGTCAGAGTTTATGGGGAACAGTCCAGGGTGATGAGGTCAGAGTTTATGGGGAACAGTCTGGGGTGATGAGGTCAGAGTTTATGGGGAACAGTCCAGGGTGATGAGGTCAGAGTTTATGGGGAACAGTCTGGGGTGATGAGGTCAGAGTTTATGGAGCTGTCTGGGTGACTTTCCATCTTTTTCCCTCCTCCCAATGGGGATTAATCTGCTTTCACTCCTGTCACATATCTGACATTATCACCATAATGCCCGCATTTTGCTCTTCACACCGATTCTGTAATTGGGGTCTCGAGTTGATACTCTTCAATCCTTTATTACACAAGGTTACTGGACTCAGTGTTTTAGTTATATTGGTTTCAAAGCTACTCTTGAAAGGTTACGTACAACATGTTGATTTTCTCAGACTGTTCAGACAGTTCCAATGAAAATTTGTTGACCTGAAACATTAACTCTGCTTTTCTTTCCCTATTTACTGTCTGACCTGTTGAGTATTTCCAGCATTTTATGTTTTTATTCAGTTTGCCAACATCTACCGTATTTTGATTTTTGTATTCTTTTTTTAACTTATTCCTAAGTGGTTTAACACCAAAAAAACTTGCGATGATGTCACTGTGAATGTTGGAACTACAGGTTTTGAGCTGGTGAAATATTTGTTAAGTGGAAATAATTTAGTTTCAAAGTTACAAGAGTTAAATGCAATTTGTCTATTTTTCAGGCTCTCCAAACACTGAGCTTCAGATCCAGGTGCTGTGCCTGTCGTTGGGTTATTTTATATTTGATATGTGCTGGTGTATCTATTTCCAAACGGAGGGCCTGGTGATGCTCTCTCACCACAGCCTCAGTATCCTGGGTATTGTCATGGTGCTGGCTTTGGAATACTCAGCTGTTGAAGTCAATGCTGTCATCTTTGGCAGTGAGGTGACCAATCCCTTCCTTCAGATCCGCTGGTTTCTTCGAGAATCTGGCTATTACCACTCCTGGCTGGGAGATGTTGTCGACTTTCTGTTTGTGCTGCTGTTTTTGGGTGTGAGGATTGGGGTTGGAGGCAGGCTGCTGTATTGTGAGTTATCTTCCCCTGTGCCCCTCCCTGTTGTGAAGCTGGCAGGAGCTGCAATGTATGCAGTGTCCTGGATATTCATGCTGAGCATTGGCAGGTTTGCCTGGAGGAAGAGTAATCATAAATACAAGACATGGAGAGAAGGGAGCAGACACCCTTTACACTCACACAGCAATGGACACATAAAGAAAGCTTGCTAGCCTGTGACAGTGAAGAGCAGTGCTGAAAGGCAGCCAGAAACAGCCAGCGATATGACTTAACTTCTATCATCTCCTCGGTCACAAACTCCATAATGACTTATTTCAAACCCATTCTTCATCGCACCATTTTTCACTGCCCTTTTCAAAGGGGAGCTGTGTCTCAGTGAAGCACATGTTATGGGCATCTCCTCCCAATCACTGTGAGCTTAAAGTCTCACCTAGACTGAGCAATGTTCTCAATGATGTATCAATCACACAAACCGTACCTCTGCATCATGTATAATATTCATCTCATTCCCTGGCGATGTGGAACAAACAGCTTTGGTTGAATTTTGACTGATGATCTGGAACTCTTCTCTACCTGTCACTTAATCTCTTTTTTTGAAGAGTCTGATTCATCATGTGGTGTAGTTCCGTTGTGATTTCAGACAAACGCCATCGATACAGTGAGGGTCAGAGACAGGGGTCACTGGACAGGAGCAAGAACCCTGGCTGATTTTTGTCCTTTTCTACCCTAGGGGTGGTTGAAGCCAGTTTTCATGTGCCTGGCCCCACCTCAGATGAGACAGTGAACCGAGCACAGCTGAAGGATGCACCTTGTGCTCAGCTAATTGCAGAGTGAGTTTACTAAGCCATTGGGCAGCCATCCTGGATTGTCATTGGTTGTAGGGGAGATTCTCAAATCTCCCTGCATCTCCTCAACTCCAGTAGGGAATTCAATAAGTTGAGTCCCTGATGGTGCAGTTTGTGAATGGTCTCTCCAAAGGAAGGGCTTATTCCAGACTTAATGCTCTGAAAAGTTACACTTATCCAACTGAAAGTTAGATGGGGTTGAAGGAAAAGGGGTTTGAAGGGATGTGGAAACAGGGCGGGTTAATGTGAATGAGACTGTTTGCTTGTGTGGAGGGTAAAGGCTGACACAGATTGGATGGACCGAATGGCCATTTTCCATGTTGTGGATAATTCCTGCTTCAGTCCAGTTTGATGACTTGTTGGTGACAAAGGGAGGCTTTGGGCCATCGTGCCTGTGTTGGAGTTAGTTCAGCTACTTCAGCTGATGCCCTTTCCCTGCTCCTTCCCCATTTTCCTAATGTTTCTCTTCAAGTGTTTATCTAATTCCCCCTTGAATGTCACAATGAGATTCAGGCTCAATCTGGCTGTGGTAAAACATTCTGTACCTAATGACCATTTGCATGATAACAATTTCCCTGCTCTCCCTCTTACATTCTCCCTCTTGCGAGCTTAGTAACCAAAGCAATGTCCACTGCTTTTTACATCCAGCAGATTGTGCTTCCGGTTCTTTCCAGAACATGTGACAGATTTTTAGTCTGACTTAGAAACTAGACTGGGAGAGCTGGCTTGAGAAAATGGTGGGATGGGGGTGGAGTTGGGGTCAGGAATCACCCCTCAGCTTGAGAACCCAGTTTTAAATGCAAGAATTTAAACTTGTTGCAGAGATCCAAACTCCTTGATTCACGCAGTAGTGGAAATCATCTAGCACTATTTACACTTGCAAACCCAGTCTTCACTTTAAGCACTTTTGTTAGACCTCTCGCACCTTAAACAAAGCCTCCTATCCCTGGCAGCACCTAGTGAGCCCTGCTGCAGCTCTTACAGGAGAAGGCCATTCAGCCCCTCACACCAGTTACACAGGAATAGCCCATTCAGACGCTCGTACCTATTACACAGGAATAGGAAGAGGCCATTCTGCCCTTGAGCCTGTAACACAATCATTCAGTACCTCAAACCTATTACACAGGAATAGGAAGAGGCTGTTCAACCCTTCGAACCTGTTCTGTGGTTTTCACATTCTTTCTTTAATAAATATCCCAAAACTGCATGCATTACTGCAATGTGATCTATCAATGTTCCGAGCCAGGTTCCTCACCACATCTTTGTCTACATATTCAGTGCCCTGTATATAAAAAGCACAATCCCATTTCCCCCCTTTATAGCTTTATTCTCTTCCTGTTCTGCTTTGCAGTACCTGTGTCTGCACCCCTCAGTCAGTCTTTTCTTGCATTCCACAAGGCATTTTTCTGTGTTGTACTTAATTCTGATTTCTGTTGTTTTCTCCATCTCATGTTTATCTGTAGTGAAAAGTATCTGCATCAAATCTCTGACTGTAATCTGCAGTCTGACTCGGCCCTGCTATTCCCCCAAATGTGGTGTTAGCAGCAACTTTTGATATTATTCCTTCTGAGCCCATAGACAAAATATTGGAAATCAAGAGAGGCCCCTAGACAGACCCTAGGAGACAATAGCCATCTCACCAAACACAGAGCATCCATTTACATCCAGTCTTCCTTCCAACCTTCAGCCATTGCTCTATCTGTGCTACCACTTTACCTTTAATACAATTGGTCTTAATCAGTGCACCAAGTGACTTATGTTATGTTAAAAAAAAACAAATATAGACCTCCTTTGTCTATTCCTCAATTATTTCTCCAGGAAGTTAATTAAATTCTTGCTCCTGTGAGTGGCTGGGTTGGCACAGTCTGCACAATGAGCAGAAAAATGGAGATGAGGCCATGATCAGATCAACCATGATCTTACTGAATGACAGGGCAGGCTTGAGGGGCTGAATGGCCTACTCCTGCTCTTACTTTTTATGAACAGTGACAGATGTTGAAAAGTGAGCTGATGTTGCAGTTTGAGCTAGTTTCCAGCAGGTGGCAATAATGTGCTGAGCCAGAGCTTCAGTTCAAAAGCCACTGTTTCTGGTGTGAAGGAAGTGAAAATTCTCTCGTGGTTATTGGGAGTTTCACGGCCTCACAAATTAACAGTCACTTAAAACCACAACAATGTTCTGAAGCTGCTTTCATATTTCAGTGCAATTACACCTTCTATCCAAAGGGTAGCAAAAAGAGGTCCGTTAGCAGAGTGGTTATGTTACTGGACTAGTTCAAATCATGCCATGCAGCTGGAGGAATTAGATTTGATTAAGTAAATATGGAATAAAATGCTAGTCTCAGTGGTGGTGACCATGAAACGAATGGATTGTTTTATAGAAACAACTAACGTCACTCATGTCCTTTAGGGAAGGGAATCTGCCATGCTAATAAATGCTGGCCTTGCCAATGACGCCCACATTTGATGTATGAATAAAAACACATTCCTTTTTATTATATATTTGAAAAAGTTTGTAATTGTTTGATAAGTCTAAATATCTTGGAAAATTAACATATAAAGATATAAACATATATTAACTTATAAAGTTTAATAGTTAACAATTAAAAATGAAGATATTTCACACCCCTGTCCAGTTTCTGAGCATGATTCATCCCTGAGGGAACATCTTTGTATGGAGTTGTTTACAGCACAGAATGAGGCCATTCACCCCTATGCTGCTTCTCTGTGGAGTAATCCAGTCAGTCCCCTGCTCAATCCTGGTCACCCTGCAGGTTTATTTTCTTCAATCGCCTACCCAATTTCCTTTGGAAATCATTGATTGTTTTCGCTCCCGCCTGCCTTGTGGGCAGCGAGTTCCAGGTCATTACCACTCGCTGTGTAAAAAAATCCTTCTTCACATTTACCCCCTGCATCTCTTGCCAAAAGCCTTAAATCTGTGCCCCTTAGTCCTTGTACCATCAGCTTTCCTTGTCTACCTTATCCAAACCTGTCATAATCTTGTAAACCTCTATCAAATCTCCCCTCAATCTCCTTAGCTGCAAGAGAACAACCCCAGCTTCTCCGACCTAACCTTGTAACCACACCCCCCCCCTCCCCTCAACCCCCACCACCACTTCCCTCACATCCCCAACCATCCCTGGAATCATCCTGGTAAATCTTTTCTGCATCTTTCCAAGGACTCTCACATCCTTCCTCAAGTGTTGTGATCAGAACTGGGATGTGCAATACTCTAGTTGGGGCCTAAACAGAGCTTTATAAAGCTTCAGTATAAACTCCCTGCTTTTGTACTCAGTGTCTTTATTTTTGAAGCCCAAATTCCCACTCTCTCAATATGTCCTGTCACCTTCAAAGATTGATGCACATGAAACCCCTGGTCCCTCTGTCCTTGCAAAATTATTAGAATTATGTGGTTAAGTCTGTTTTGCCTCTCTCTATCCTTTCTGCAAAAATGGATTACCTCACATTTCTCTGTATTAAATTCCACCTGCCACTTGTCGGCCCAACTAGCCTATCTATGTCCTGTTACAGGGGTTTGGTATCATCCTTACCGTTTGCCAGACCTTCAAGTTTGGTATCATCGGCTGTCTTCCAAGATCAGTCATTTATATATAGCGAAAAATGCAGTTGTCCTAGCACCGACCCTTGGGGAACATCACTCTGTACCATCCTCCAGTCCAAAAACAACCATTTACCACAACTCACTGTCTTCCGTCCTTAAGCCATTTTTTTAAATCCAGGTTGACACTGACCCTCCTATTCCATGAGCCTCAATTTTGTTAACCAGCCTTTTATGTGATGGCTTGTCAAACACTTTCTTAAAATCCATATAGACAACAAGTATCACAATTCCTTCATCAACCTTCTCTGTTACTTCATCAGCAAATTCTGTTAGATTACTCAAACACAATTTGCCTTTTACAAATCAGTGCTGGTTCTCCTTAATGAACTCAAACCTCTCCATGTGCCTGTTCATCGTTTTCCCTGGTTCTTGTTTCTAAAACCTTACCCCCTATGGATGTTAAACTGACCGGCCTGTAATTGCTAGGAATACGCTTACATTCTTTTTTGAATAATGGTGTCATGTTTGCCATTCTCCAATCCTCTGACACCTCTCCTATATCCAGAGTGTGGGACTCTCAGTGGAGCCCATCACAGGGTGAGCTATGGAATTACAGGGAATTATTCCCAGCCTGTTCAGCGTTTCCTGTTCTGATATCATCCTTGTGAATCCTTTGTGCACTTTCTTCAGTAACCTTTGTATATTGTTGAGATTTGCTAACTCACAGCTCAGGTGAAAATTAAATGATGTACTTCGGTCAGGAGTAGCCACAAGGAGGAAATGATGGACAATCGTCACCAAATATGGATAGAGATACAGTAATGGACACAAACAGGACATTCAGCCCATTGGAATCTGCTGCTGCGGTGCTTCTCTACCCCCCCTATTCCTGTGTAACAGGTGTGAGGGGCTGAATGGCCTCCTCCTGTGAGAGCTGCAGCAGGGCTCACTAGGTGCTGCCAGGGATAGGAGGCTTTGTTTAAGGTGCGAGAGGTCTAACAGAAGTGCTTAAAGTGAAGACTGGGTTTGCAAGTGTAAATAGTGATAGATGATTTCCACTACTGTGTGAATCAAGAAGTTTGTATCTCTGCAACAAGCTTAAATTCTTGCGTTTAAAACTGGGTTGACATCCAGTGGGGTTCTCAAGCTGGGGGGTGATTCCTGATTCCAACCCCACCCCCATCCCACCATCTTCTCAAACCAGCTCTCCCAGTCGAGTTTCTAAGTCAGGCTAAAAATCTGTCACATGTTCTGGAAAGAACCGGAAGCACAATCTGCTGGATGTAAAAAGCAGTGGACATTGCTTTGGTCACTAAGCTCGCAAGAGGGAGAGTGTAAGAGGGAGAGCAGGGAAATTGTTATCATGCAAATGGTCATTAGGTACAGAATGTTTTACCACAGCCAGATTGAGCCTGAATCTCATTGTGACATTCAAGGGGGAATTAGATAAACACTTGAAGAGAAACATTAGGAAAATGGGGAAGGAGCAGGGAAATGGTATTAGCTGACGTAGCTGAACTAACTCCAACACTGGCACGATGGCCCAAAGCCTCCCTTTGTCACCAACAAGTCATCAAACTGGACTGAAGCAGGAATTATACACAACATGGAAAATGGCCATTCCGTCCATCCAATCTGTGTCATTCTTTACCCTCCACACAAGCAAACAGTCTCATTCACATTGACCCACCCTGTTTCCACATCCCTTCAAACCCCTTTTCCTTCAACCCCATCTACAATCTCATCTCAACTGTTGACACAGTTTCTGCTTGAACTATTATCCCTGGGATTGAATCTCACAGACTCCCAAGTTTCTTTGTGAAGAAGTTCCTTTATCTCTGTTCTATATCTCCCACAATCAACCTCTATTCTTGACCCCTCAAACACTAGAGAAGCTTGATTTAAGGATTGATCATTTTTTTTAAGTCTGAGCAGGTTGACAGGTCAGTGTGAATGCCCCAGTGTATTGGAGCTAAGCACAGTGATCCATTGGGCCCAAAGGGAGATGGAGGTCCTCCATCTTAAAAGCTCTGTCAGGATGCAATTTCTTGAATGGCAAGCAGCTGGTAGATTTTCCCCTCCTCTGACCTCCTCTACTCTCTCCATCTTCCCCTCCACCTGCCCCCTCTTCTATTTCATCTCCCCATTCTTCCCTCTATCTCCATTATCCTCACCCTCTTCCAGCTCACTCCCTCCCTGCTTCATCCTCCTCTCTCTCACCTCACCCACCCCCGCCCTCTATAATACATGAATGGACCATAGAAGGAGTTTTTTTTCTGAATTTCTAAATTATTGGAATTAAGACTTTGGATGTGAAGCCAGAGAATCTCGTGTGTAGATTGAGAATCAGCCAGAGTCCGATCCTCACTGAGAGAATCATTGGACCTGATTTCAGCTCTGTGTCAGTGAATGGATTTGAGTGATTTAAAATCAGGCCCACAGAGTGTGAGACAAATTTAAACTCAGACTTTCTTGTTGACATGGGGAGAATAGAAGCTGATCCCAGCACAAAGGATTGATCAGTTTATGAACGGTGAAGTTAATGGATTGTTCATTGGTCAGCTGACAGAAACCCATGGTAACGGCTATGGAAGTTACTAGGAGCCTTTCAATGTAGTGAACATGTTGTAAAGCACATTCAAAGCAGAATTTAATACTTCATCCTTCACATCTTCAAATCTGACAGATATTTTCGGCAGTGATGATTATAGGACACTGATGTGAGCACTTGTTATTATGGATTTTAAGATTATTAAACAACTGCCGTTTATTCTATTTCATAACTGACCTGAAGGATAATAATAGCTAGAGTAACAATGGAAGTAACAGTGGAGTTGTATTATTTTGCACAATTTACTGAATAGAAGGGAAGCCTATTTATACATGTAAAAATAAAAGAAGATAAAAGCCCTTCAGACTCCCGGAGTCTCAGATATTTGGACACTTGGGGTCTCAGCATCTCGGATCTCAAACACTTAAGCACAATTTTATGTTCTGTGGCCAGGCGTGTGTCCGACCCAATCGGGCGTAAAATCCTGTGAGATGACTTCGGGCGATCATTCCAACATCATGGCGCACTCATGCGATATTTCACTTGGCAGCAGTCGAGAGCATGGCCGCCAACAATTAAGCCCATTAATGGCGCGACTGAATGCGATTTTTTTTTTGTGGTCTGTCCAACCTTACAGTTGGCGGACGGACGAATCGGCCAGGCGACATTTACATTTTTCATGAAACCTCATCCAAGGGCGGGATGAAATCTCTGTTAGGAAATAAAATAAAAAGAAATATTTGGGGACAGCGTTTTTACAAGGTATGGTTTCAGGTGCTTGATTGTGCTGCATGGGCATTTTTTTTTGCAGCTCGTTTTATGCTTTATTTTATTATTTGCAGGTCTGTCTGCCTTCAGGGAGCTCGCACAGCGTTCACCTGCGCCCATGGTGACATCATCACCTGCCTTCTTGCTGTGCCCACCACCCGGCAGTGCTGAGCTTCTCAATGCGCATTTCACGCTGGCCGTTAATTGGCCAGCTAGCATGAAATTGTGGTCGGGGGCCAATCGCAGTTGAGGGCCTGCCACTTCCCGAGCGCTCCCAGGCCCACCGGTCACGCGTGGCCGATGAGGGAAAAATTCAGGTGCTAGAGATTTGGACACTCAGACTTTTGGATGCCAGCTCCCTCAGCGTACAGGTTAAACGACACGAACTGATGAAGCTGAATGTTTTATTGAACAAATCTTCACTGACACATGATGCATTATATTCTGTTTCTACTCAGTAAAGAGAGAAAAATATAATTATATATGCACATTTCATTGTTTTTAATAATGTGATCATTACTTTTCTGAGCAGGATTGAAACAGATTTGGATAAATACTTAAAAAGGAAATATAGAGAAATGGGGAAATGGCAGGAGAGTGGGATTAAATAAACTTTTAAACTGCTTGCACAGGCATAATGGGCTGAATGGCCTCCATCTGTGTTACAACATTCAATGGCCCAAAACTCCTGATAAGAGTTGGAACCCCAGATTTCAACTCCGATCAGACAGAAACTACCCACTTACTCACATACATTGAAAAGACTCCAACTTCCAATCCACGATGCAGAAGAACTCCCTTGGTGCAGGAATCCTCGCAGAGAGCAGCAAAGAGGATCAGCGCAGATCAGATGTCCCCTTGTTACAGAACTAGCTGCTGTGAGGTTCATTTAGATGTCCAGTGTGGATGGGTTTGGTCGGTAGGTGGGTGAAGTAAGTGGGTACAGTGGCTGCTGGATGAGCAGGGTCAGTTGGTTGGCGGGGGGGGGTAGTCAGATTAGGAGGGGCTGACAGGTGGTGGCTAGTTAGGTCTGGTCGGGGAGGGGAGTGGCTGGGTGCTCAGCGGGGGTGTTGGGTGATGGGGGCTAGTCAGGTCGGGTTGGGGATCAGGGGGGGATAGTCAGGGGTTGGGGGATAGTGGGAAGGGTTGAGGGGGAAGTTGGAAGTGTCAGTTCATAGTAACCCAGGAATTAAAATAGGATTTTTCTGTCTAACATTTCCTGAGTAACTAGTTAAATAAACTGGAACCATCCGAAGTCTCCAAATTTAACTCAGGGTCAGAGACCTTCTCAGAGGGTCCCTTGAAGCTGGGCAATTGCCCACCAGAAATTCAAATTTCCTGGGAAATTCCCATGGATTCAGCGTGCCGGGACTTCCGCAGGGTCCCGACGCAAATCTTGTGGGGGTCTGGAGGCTGGAAGCCCTCGGCCTTTGATTTGCTGACAGCTCATCACAGTGAGAATCGCATCCGAGCTTCTGTCGATCGCTGTGTATCCTGTTGACAGGGAGAGGACCCAAAACCCAACACTTCTGAGCTCGCCAGATGCTTACACTCATCCTGGCTCTGGGGGAGGGGTGAGTGCAGGCCCTAGGGGCAGGGTGAGTACAGCCCCTGGGGGAGGGGTAAGTGCAGCCCCTGGGGGAGGGGTAAGTGCAGCCCCTGGGGGAGGGGTAAGTGCAGCCCCTGGGGTGGGGGTGAGGGCAGCCCCTGGGGGAGGGGTAAGTGCAGCCCCTGGGGTGGGGTAAGTGCAGCCCCTGGGGTGGGGGTGAGGGCAGCCCCTGGGGGAGGGGTAAGTGCAGCCCCTGGGGTGGGGGTGAGGGCAGCCCCTGGGGGAGGGGTGAGGGCAGCCCCTGGGGTGGGGTAAGTGCAGCCCCTGGGGTGGGGGTGAGGGCAGTCCCTGGGGTGGGGTAAGTACAGCCCCTGGGGGAGGGGTGAGTACAGCCCCTGGGGTGGGGGTGAGTACAGTCCCTGGGGTGGGGTAAGTACAGCCCCTGGGGGAGGGGTGAGTACAGCCCCTGGGGGAGGGGTGAGTACAGCCCCTGGGGGAGGGGTGAGTACAGCCCCTGGGGTGGGGGTGAGTACAGCCCCTGGGGGAGGGGTAAGTGCAGCCCCTGGGGTGGGGGTGAGGGCAGTCCCTGGGGGAGGGGTAAGTGCAGCCCCTGGGGTGGGGGTGAGGGCAGTCCCTGGGGGAGGGGTAAGTGCAGCCCCTGGGGTGGGGGTGAGGGCAGTCCCTGGGGGAGGGGTAAGTGCAGCCCCTGGGGGAGGGGTGAGTACAGCCCCTGGGGGAGGGGTAAGTACAGCCCCTGGGGGAGGGGTGAGTACAGCCCCTGGGGGTGGGGTATCTGCAGCCCCTGGGGGAGAGGTAAGTGCAGCCCCTGGGGGAGGGGTAAGTACAGCCCCTGGGGGAGGGGTGAGTACAGCCCCTGGGGGTGGGGTAACTGCAGCCCCTGGGGGAGGGGTGAGTACAGCCCCTGGGGGAGGGGTGAGTACAGCCCCTGGGGGAGGGGTGAGTACAGCCCCTGGGGGAGAGGTAAGTGCAGCCCCTGGGGGAGGGGTAAGTGCAGCCCCTGGGGGAGGGGTAAGTGCAGCCCCTGGGGGAGGGGTAAGTGCAGCTGTGTGATTGCGACCCTGCTCTTGCCCCTTTATTTTGCAGCTGCTTCTTTGAGTTGTGGATTTTGGAGTAATTCCTACTGAGAACATGCACCAAGGCTATGACCCTTGACTTTGTTCACTGACTTTGGTATGGTTTTTTAAATTTGTCTTTATTAAAGGATTTAATATAGTGAGATTTCAGACTGTCCCTTTAAGAAGCAGTCTCGAGAAGTGTATTGCAGGCAAGCAAAGAGAACTGACCTCAGGAGAGTAACTGTGCTTCACTTCTGCAATCTATCTCACTGTTCTGCAGAGAGGGGGTTTGGGGTCTTTATATAAACGAGCCACTGTGTACTTCTGAAGACAGGATTTTAATGATGTCAGTCACCTGAGTTTGATTCATTTTTAGATGTTAATTTACACCTACTTTTAAAGTCTCCAAGAATGTAAATACAATATAGCGTTCAGCCTTGGAATGCCTCTATTGTGCAATGTTTACTTGCACCTTAGACTGAACATTGCTTGATATCATTTCAACCAGAGATCATAGTCCATTTTGGTACCAATGACATATGTAGAAAGGGATAAGGACCTGGAGGCGGAGTTTAGGAAGCTAATAAAGAACCTAGCAGGCGGGACCTCAGAGGTAGGAATCTCTGGTTTACTCCCAGTGCCATTGGGAGGATAGATCAGAAAAAGACTATCTTGTAGTGCTGACTTTGTCTGCACTGGAGAGCTGTTTTGGCTGCAGTAGAGTGCTTCAGTTGGAGTTTGGTGACTGAGGGAGTTCGGGGAGGAGGTGCTCCTTTCCTTTTCTACCTTTCCTCAGAAAGAAGAGTGGCAAGAGCCTTGGTAAGTAGGACCTGGTGAGTAAATTAGAAAAGTGTAATATTTTTAAACAAGTTGCTATACTTGGATTTAACTGAGAAGCGCCAGGAATAAAGGAAATTTGGGGCCAATAAAGAAATATAAATAATCCAAAGTAGAATAATCTTAAGGGAAGTAGAGTTAATTCATGGCAGAGCAGCTCAGTCAAGTGGAATGCGTGTCCTGTAATATGTACAAAGTCATGGACGTTACTAGTGTCCTAGACGACCACATGTGCAGGAAGTGCTATCAGCTGCAGAAACTTGAGCTCCGAGTTTCAGAGCTCGAGCGGCAGCTGGAGTCACTGTGACACATCCGCGAGGCTGAGAGCTACGTGGATAGCATGTTCAGAGAGGTGGTCACACTGCAGCTTAAGGGCCATGGAGACAGGGAATGGGCGACCACCAGGCAGTACAAGAGAAGTAGGCAGGTAGTGCAGGAGTCCCCTGGGGTCCCACTCACCAATTGGTTTTCCATTTTGGAAGCTGGAGACAGTGCTAGTTCCTCAAAGGAGTGCAGTCAGAGACAAGTTTGTGGCACCATGAGCAGCTTGGCTGCACAGGAGGGGAGAAGAAAGGAGGAGCAATAATAATGGGGGATTCATTGGTTAGGGGAGCAGACAGGCTTTTCTGTGGCTGTAGACATGACTGAGCGGCTGCAGGACATTCTTTTGGGAGAGGGTGATCAACTGTGGTCTACTTAGGTAGGAAGGGGGATGCAGTCCTGCAATCAGAATTTAGGGAGCTAAGTAGAAAATTAGCAAGCAGGCCTCATATGTAGTAATCTCCAGATTATTCCTAGTGCCACGTGCCAGTGAGTACAGAAATAGGATGATAAGGCAGATGAATGCGTGGCTAGAAAGATTATGTAGGAGGGAGGGCTTTAGATTCCTGGGACACTGGAACTGGCTCTGGGGGAGATGGCACCTGTACAAGCCGAACGGGTTGCACCTGAACAGAGCTGGGATTGAATTCCTTGCAGGGCGTTTTGCTAGTGCTATTGGGAGGGCTTTAAACTAACTTGACAGGGATGTGAGAACCAAGAGGAAATATTAGAGAGGGATACCAGGGTGCACAAAATACTGGGAGGGACAGATAGCACTAGTATAGAGAATAGTAAGTTAATAGGTAAATTTGAGGCAAGGGAGAAAGTAACAGAATCTAAATCAGGGTTACTATGCATGTATGTGAATACACGGAGTGTAGTAAATAGGATTGGGGAGTTACAGGCACAGATTGCCATGTGGAAATATGATGTTGTGGCAATAGCAGAAACCTGGCTCAAGGAAGGGCAGAACTGGGTGTTAAATATTCCCGGGTACAAGGTGTTCAGAAAATATAGGAAAGGAAGGGAGGATGGTGGTGGTATTGGTTAAGGAGAGCATTGCAGTGCTGGAGAAAGTGGATGTCCCAGAGGGTTCAAGGACAGAATCAATTTGACTAGAGATAAGGAACAAAAAGGGAGCAATTAGATTGCTCGGTGTAGTCTATAGACCGTCAAATAGTGAGAAGCATGTAGAAGAAAAAATCTGCAGGGAAATTACAGGGAGATGCAGGAATTATAGAGTAGTTATAATGGGAGACTTTAATTACCCGAATATAGACTGGGACAGTGGCAGTGTAAAGGGTGGAAAGGGGCAAAAGTTCCTAGATTGTGTTCAGGGGAATCTTCTACAGCAGTGTGTGTCCAAGCCAACTAGAAAAGATGTACTGTTGGACCTGGTTCTTGGAAATGAGGTGAGCCAAGTAGATCAAGTGTCAGTGGGGGAACATTTAGGAGACAGTGATCATTGTATTGTGCATTTTAAGATGATGATAGAAAAGGACGATAGGCCATCCATAGTAAGAATAATTAACTGGACAAGAGCCGACTTCGATGGGGCAAGAACGGAACTGGGCCAGATAGACTGGAACAAAAGATTGGCAGGAAAAACTGTAGCTCAACAATGGGCTATCTTCAAAAAAGAATTGGTTCGGGCACAGTCAAGGAATATTCCATCGAAAGGGAAAGGTAGGGCAAACAAATCCAGAGCCCCCTGGATGAAAAGGGAGATTGAAATTAAGATAAAGAAGAAAATGTGTGTTTATGACAGGTGTCAAATAGAAAATACAATTGAGAACCAAGAGAAATACAGAAGGTTCAGCGGGGAGGTGAAAAAGCATGTTAGAGAAGCGAAGAGGGATTATGAGAAAAGACTGGCAGCCAACATAAAGGGGAATCCCAAAGTCTTTTGTGGGCATATAAATAGTAAAAGGGGTGGTAAAAGGAGGAGTAGGGAATTTACACATGGACAAAGGGGCTGTGGCTGAGGTGTTAAATGAATACTTTGCTTCCGTCTTTACTAAGGAGGTAGATGCTACCCAGGCCATGATGCCAGACAAGGAAACTCTTGTTACTAGGAGGGTTCAAAATTGATAAGGAGGAAGTGTTGAATAGACTGTTGGTACTTAAAGTTGACAAGGTACCAGGACAAGATGAGATCCATCCAAGGATATTGAATGAAGTGAGAGTAGAAATTGTAGGGGCACTGGCCACAATCTTTCAGTCTTCCCTAGACTCAGGAGAGGTGCCAGGGAGAATTGCAAACATTACGCTTTACAGACCATTCAGTTTAACATCAGTGGTGGGTAAGATTCTAGAAACAATTATTTGGGATAGAATTAATAGTCACATGGAAAAATATGAGTTGATAAGGAAGAGCCAGCATAGCTTTCTGAAGGGGAAATTGTGTTTAACTTGCTGGAGTTTTTTGAAGAGGTAACATAAAAGGTCGATGAGGGTAATGCTGTTAATGGGGTGTACATGGACTTTAAAAAGGCATTTGATACAGTGCCACACAACAGACCTGTGAGAAAAGTTATTTCTCATGGAATAAAAGGGACAGTAGTAACGTGGATACAAAATTAGCTGAAAAATCTGAAGCAGAGAGTAATGGTCAATGGATGTTTTTTGGGCTGGAGGAATGTTTGTAGTGGAGTTCCCACTACTTGTTTTTCATGATATATATTAATGATCTAGATCTTGGTGTGCAGGGGACAATTTCAAAGTTTGTGGATGATACGAAGCTTGGGAGTGTTGTGAACCCTGAGGAGGACAGTGTAGAACTTCAAGAGGACGTAGACAAGTTGGTGGAGTGGGCAGATAGGTGGCAGATGAAGTTCAATGTGGAAAAGTGTGAGTTGATGCATTTTGGTAGGAAGAACATGGACAGACAATATAAAATAAGGGTGAAATTTTGAAAGGGGTGCAGGAGCAGGAAGACCTGGGTGTATATCTGCATAGATCATTGAAGGTGGCAGGACAGGTGGAGAGAGCAGTTAATAAAGCCTATAGTATCCTGGGCTTTATTAATAGGGGCACAGACTACAAGTGCAAGGAGGTTATGTTGAATTTATATAAGATACTTGTTAGACCTCAACTGGAGTATTGTGCACAGTTCTGGGCTCCACATTATAGGAAGGATGTGAACACATTGGAGAGAATGCAGAAGAGATTTGCAAGAATGGTTCTAGGACTGAGAAACTTCAGCTATGAGGATAGATTGGAGAGGTTGCGATTGTTCTCCTTGGAGAGAAGAAAGTTAAGAGGAGATTTGATAAAAATGTTCAAAATCATGAGGGGGCTAGATGGGGTAGATAGGGAGAAGCTGTTCCCGCTCGTAACAGGATCAAGAACGAGAGGGCACAGATTTAAAGTGATTTGCAAAAGAAGCAAATATGATGTGAGAAAAATCTTTTCCGCACAATGAGTGGTTCGGGTCTAGAATGCACTGCCTGGAAATGTGGTGGAGGCAGGTTCAATTGAGACATTCAAGAGGGCATTGGATGATTATTTGAATAGAAACAATGTGCGGGGAAAAGGCAGGGCAATGGCACTAGGTCATAATGCTCATTCGGAGAGCTGGTGCAGACACAATGGGCCAAATGGCCTCCTTCTGTGTCGTTAAAATTCTGTGATTCTGTGAATTACATTGCTCGGTGTAGCCTATAGGCCACCAACTAGTGGGATGTAAAGGAACGCATTTGCGAGGAAAATATAGAGAGAGAAAAATTCTAGAGTAGTTATAATGGGGGACTTTAATTATCTGAATATAGACTGGGATAGTAGTAGTGTAAAGGGCAGAGAGGGGCAAGAGTTCTTGGAATGTGTTCAGGAAAATTTCCTACAGTGGTATGTTTCCAGTCCAACCAGAAAAGAGGCCCTTCCAAAAGACACCATTGAAGCATTTGCAACAATCTTCAGCCAGAAGTGCCGAGTGGATGATCCATCTCGGCCTCCTCCAGAGGTCCCCAGCATCACAGATGCCAGTCTTCAGCCAATTTGTTTCACTCCACGTGATATCAAGAAATGGCTGAAGGCACTGGATACTGCAAAGGTTATGGGCCCTGACAACATTCCGTAAATAGTACTGAAGACTTGTGCTCCAGAGCTAGCCACGACACTAGCTAAGCTGTTCCAGTACAGCTCTAACACTGGCATCTACCTGCCATTTGGAAAATTGCCCAGGTATCTCCTGTACACAAAAAGCAGGACAAATCCAAACCAGCCAATTACTGCCCCATCTGTCCACTTTCAATCATCAACAAAGTGATGGAAGGGGTCGTCGACAGTGCTATCAAGCAGCACTTACATAGCAATAACCTGCTCTCTGACGCGCAGTTTGGGTTCCACCATGTCCACTCAGCTCCTGACCCCACAACAGCCTTGGTTCAAACATGAACAAAAAAGCTGAACTCCTGAGGTGAGGTGAGGTGAGAGTGACTGCCCTTGACATCAATGCCGCATTTGACCAAGTGGCATCAACGAACCCCAGCAAAACTGAAGCCATTGGGAATTGGGGAAAACTCTCTGCTGGTTGGACTCATACCTAGCACAAAGGAAGATGGTTGTGGTTGTTGGAGGTCTTTAATTTCAGCTCCAGGATATCGCTGCAGGAGTTCCTCGGGGTAGTGTCCTCAGCCCAACCACCTTTCCTCCATCATTTTGTCAGAAGTGGGGATGTTCTCTGATAATTGCGCAATGTTCAGTACTGTTCGCGATTCCTACAGTAGTCCACATCCATATGCAGCAAGAGTTGGGCAACATTCAGGCTTGAGCTTATAGGTGGCAAGTAGGTGACACACAAATGCAAAGCAATGACCATCTCCAATAAGAGAGAATTCAACCATCTTCCCTTGACATTCAATGGCATTAACATTGCTGAATCCCCCACTATCAACAGCCTGGGAGTTACATTGGCCAGAAACTGAACTGAACCAGCCACATAGATACTATGCCTACAAGAGCAGATCAAAGGCTGGGAATCGTGGTGAGTAAATTACCTGACTCCTGTCCATCAGCTACAAGTCAGGAGTGTGATGGAATACTCTCCACTTGCCTGGATGAGTACAGTTCCAACAAGACCTCTACCTTCTAGAAGGACAAGGGCAACAGACACATGGGAACATCACCACCTGACTTGGAAATATATCGCCATTCCTTCACTGTCGCTGGGTCAAAATCTTGGAACTCCTTTCCTAACAGCACTGTGGGTGTACCTACACCCTCATGGACTGCAGCTCACCACCACCTTCTCAAGGGCAATTAGGGATGGGCAATAAATGCTTGCCTAGCCAGCGATGCTCACTGCCTGAAAGGGTGGTTGAGGCAGAAACTCTTGTAACATTTAAGAAGTATTTAGGTATTCACTTGTGTTGCTATAGCCTCCAGGGCTATGGGCCAAGCGCTGGAACATGATTAGTGTCGTCAGATCTTTGTCGACCGGTGCAGACACGATGGGCCTCCTTCTCTGCTGTAGACATCAATGAGTCTATGTCTACTGGAACAGTGTAAGGGATATATATAATTTTGCTGTCCTGGAACAGAGTGTGCCATGAAAGACAAGATGGTGTGGAGGTCTAGTGGGGAACAGTGTGACAACAACATTTTAATTGGCTTCTGACCAGGTGACCAAGGTTTGCGTGAGAGCAATGCAGCAGAAAAAAAAGCTCCTAGCCTGAAAAGAGAAAAGACCTAAAACCTCTCTCTCCTGTGTGGGTCAGACTCCAGTAATTCTACAACAATAGCTAGCTGTTTCTTTTCTCTCATATCTCTGTAACCTGCTCTCTATCTCTCTGAAAAACCCCTGTCAAAAGGAAAAGGGGAAAATCACTGCTAGAGACATTGAAAAGCAAGTGCTCAACTAGTGAACTAAATACTGAAAGTGCTGGAAGACCCCTCGTGTCATCAACAAGAGCTGAAAGGAATTTGGAAGACATCGATCAAAATCAACCCATCGAATCCTGTACTCTGGAATTGCTGCTGTTGAACTGTTTTATCCCACCCTTAAAATCCATGTTTTTGTGTGTCTCATATGTCTTGTATCTGTGTGTATAGAGATTTAAGAAGGGGTAGAACTTAGGTTACAGAGTTAGAAATTAGCAGTTCATATTTCTTTCTTTTGCCACTGGTTAAAGACAAATTTGTTCAATAAACAGTTAATTATTTATTAAATTTACAAACCTGGTGCTTGTATTCTGTTAACCTAAATTAAAGAGTTAGGTGGTCGGATCTAACTTTTCACATCTGTCGTGGCTTGGGGAGCACTGGGACTTGATATTACAGGGCAATACCCCCAGTCAGTCATGACAACATATGTCATGTTAATAATAGAAGCATGCCTGGTATAAAGGAAGATGGTTGTGATCCTTGGAGACCAATCATCTTAGCCCTGAGACATCACTGCAGGAGTTCCTCGGGATAGTGTCCCAGCCTCAACCATCTTCATCATTGTCCTTCCCTCCATCATAAGGTCAGAAGTGGGAATGTTCATTGATGATTGCACACTGTTCTGTAGCATTTTCAACTCCTCAGTAACTGAAGCTGTCAGTGCCCGCATGCACTAAGGCCTAGTCATTCAGAAAGAAAAACAGAAAATGCTGTAAAAACTCAGCAGGTCTGGCAGCATCTGTGTAGAGAGAAACAGAGTTAAAGTTTCAAGGCTGTATGACTCTTCTTCAGAGCAGGACATTCATGTTTGGCCTGATATCTGAATTCTGAATATTGAATATCTGAATTTATGACTCTTTATCTGAATGAACACAGCATGTGTAACAAGGTAGGTGAGTTGATGGCACAAATAGAAATAAATGGAAACAGAATTACCTGGAAAAACTCAGCAGGTCTGGCAGCATCGGCGGAGAAGAAAAGAGTTGATGTTTCGAGTCCTCATGACCCTTCAGCAGAACTGGTAATATTAGGAGAGGGGTGAAATATAAGCTGGTTTAAGGTGGGGAGGGGGTGGAGGTGGGGGGGGGGGGGATGTTGTAGGGATAAGCAAGCAGTGATAGGAGCGGATAATCAAAAGATGTCACAGACAAAAGAACAAAGAGGTGTTGAAGGTGGTAATATTATCTAAACGAATGTGCTAATTAAGAATGGATGGCAGGACACCCAAGGTACAGCTCTAGTGGGGGTGGGGTGGAAAGACTAACAGGATGAGAAAAATTTATTAATTTTGCTTCCAATCTCCACTCCTCCATCATTTTCACATGGTCCATCTCTGACACTTTCCTTCCCTTCCTTGGCCTCTCTGTCTCAATTTCTGGTGATATACTGTCCACCAATATGCATTACAAGCCTACCGACTCCCACAGCTACCTCAACTACAGCTCCTCACACCCCGCTTCCTGTAAGGACTCCATCCCATTCTTTCAGTTCCTTCGCCTCCGTTGCATCTGTTCTGATGATGCTACCTTCAAAAACAGTTCCTCTGACATGTCCTCCTTCTTCCTTAACCGAGGTTTTCCACCCACGGTCGTTGACAGGGCCCTCAACCGTGTCCGGCCCATCTCCCGCGCATCCACCCTCACGCCTTCTCCTCCCTCCCAGAAACATGATAGGGTCCCCCTTGTCCTCACTTATCACCCCACCAGCCTCCGCATTCAAAGGATCATCCTCCGCCATTTCCAGCTTGATGCCACCACCAAACACATCTTCCCTTCACCCCCCGGCGGCATTCCATTAGGGATTGTTCCCTCCGGGACACCCTGGTCCACTCCTCCATCACCCCCTACTCCTCAACCCCCACCTATGGCACCTCCCCATGCCCACGCAAAAGATGCAACACCTGCCCCTTCACTTCCTCTCTCCTCACCTTTCAAGTGAAACAGCATTTCACTTGCATTTCCCCTAACTTAGTCTACTGCATTCGTTGCTCCCAATGTGGTCTCCTCTACATTGGAGAGACCAAACGTAAACTGGGCAACCGCTTTGCAGAACACCTGCGGTCTGTCCGCAAGAATGACCCAAACCTCCCTGTCGCTTGCCATTTTAACACTCCACCCTGTTCTCTTGCCCACTTGTCTGTCCTTGGCCTGCTGCATTGTTCCAGCGAAGCCCAACGCAAACTGGAGGAACAGCACCTCATCTTCCGACTAGGCACTTTGCAGCCTTCTGGACTGAATATTGAATTGAACAACTTTAGATCTTGAACTCCCTCCTCCATCCCCACCCCCTTTCCGTTTCTTCCCCCTTCCTTTTGTTTTTTCCAATAATTTATATAGATTTTTCTTTTCCCACCTACTTCCATTATTTTTAAATCTATACCTTTTATGGCCTGTTAGTCTTTCCACCCCACCCCCACTAGAGCTGTACCTTGGGTGTCCTGCCATCCATTCCTAATTAGCACATTCGTTTAGATAATATCACCACCTTCAACACCTCTTTGTTCTTTTGTCTGTGACATCTTTTGATTATGTGCTCCTATCACTGCTTGCTTGTCCCTACAATCACCCCCCCAACTTCTCTCCCCCCACCCCCCACCTTAAACCAGCTTATATTTCACCCCTCTCCTAATATAACTCAGTTCTGCTGAAGGGTCATGGGGACTCGAAACGTCAACTCTTTTTTTCTCTGCCGATGCTGCCAGACCTACTGAGTTTTTCCAGGTAATTCTGTTTTTGTTTTGGATTTCCAGCATCTGCAGTTTTTTGTTTTTATATCTATAGAAATAAATGGATATGACTTGATAGCTATTACAGAGACATGATTGCAGGGTGACCAAGACTGGGAACTCAATATTCAAGGGTATTTGACATTAGAAAAATAGGCAAAACGGAAAAGGAGGTGGAGTAACTTTGTCAATAAAGGAAGGTATCAGTGCGGTGGTGTGTACTGATATAGGTGCAACAGATCGTGATGTGGAATTAGTTTGGGTGGAAATAAGGAATAGCAAGGGGAAGAAGTCATGGGTGGGAGTTGTCTATAGGCCCCCAAAGAGTTGTCTCACTGTTGGACAAAGTATAAATCAGGAAATAATGGAGGTGTGTAAGAAGGGGGCTACAATTGTCATGGGTGATTTTAATCTGCATATTGACTGGACAAATCAGATTGTCAGGGGTAACATGGAAAACAAATTTGTAGAGAGCATCAGGGATTGTTTCTTAGAGCAACACATTGCAGAACCTACCTGGGAACAGGCTACTTTAGATCTAGTAATGTGTAATGAGGTAGGATTAATAAGAGATCTTGTAGTTAAGGATCCGCTGGAGGAATGCATTCACAACATGGTAGAATTTCAAATTCAGTTTGAGGGCAAGCGACACAGGTCTCAAACCAGTGGCTTCAACTTAAATAAGGGCAATTACAGAGGTATGAAGAAAGAATTGTCTAAAGCGGGCTGGGAAAATAGGAAGGTCAGTGGATGAGCAGTGGCAGACATTTAAGCAAATATTTCATAGCGCTCAGCAAAAATGTATTCCGGTCAAAAAGAAGGGCTTGATGAGAAGGATGAACCACCCGTGGTTAACAAAGATGGTCAAGGAGAGTATCCAATCAAAATTTAAGGCATACAAAGTGGCAAAAACTAGTGATAGGCCAGAGGATTGGGAATTTTTAGGAACCAGCAGCAGATGACTAAAAATCTAATAAAGAGGGAGAAAACTGATTATGCAAGTAAATTGGCAAGAAATATAAAAATAAACAGCAGGAGCTTCTAAGGGTATTTAAAAAGAAAGAGCGTAGTTAAAGTGAGCGTGGGCCCTTGGAGGATGCGACTGGCGAATTGATAATGGGGAACAGGGAGATGGCAGAAAATTTAAACCAATATTTTGCATCAGTCTTCAGGGTGGAGGACACTATAAATATTCCAAAGATATCAGATAACAAGGAGCTAATTGGAGGAATGATCTTGTAACAGTCTCTATCACGAGGGACAAAGTATTTGACAAACTAATGGGACTAAAGGCAGACAAGTCGCCAGGACCTGATGACCTGCATCCAAGGGTTTTAAAGGAAGTGGCTACAGGGATAGTGGAGACATTGGTCAAAATATTCCAGAACTCACTGGATTCTGGGAGGGTCCTAGCAGATCAGAAAACCGCTAATGCGATGCCCCTTTTCAAGAAGGGAGGGAGACAAAAAGCAGGAAACTGTGAAGCAGTCAGCCTAAAATCTGTCGTTGGGAAAATGCTACAGTCCATTATTAAGGAAGAAATAGCAGGACATTTAGAAAAGCTTAATGCAATCAAACAGAGTCAACATGGTTTTGTGAAAGGGAAATCATGTTTGACAAATTTGCTAGAGTTCTTTGAGGATATAACAAACAGAGTTGATAAAGGGGAACCGGTAGATGTGTATATGGATTTCCCGAAGGCATTCGATAAGGTGCCATATAAAAGGTTATTGCAAAAGATAGGAGCTCAAATAGAAGATAGGTATTGGGGGTAATATATTAGCATGGATTGAGGATTGGTTAACACACAAAAGACAGTGAGTCGGGATTTATAGGTCTTTTTCAAGTTGGAAAGATGTAACTAATGGAGTGCCACAAGGATCAGTCCTAGGGCATTAATTATTTACTATCTATATGAATGACTTGGAGGAGGGGGCAGAGTGTAGTGTATCCAAATTTGCTGATGATATAAAAATAGGCAGGAGGGCATGTTGTGCTGAGGACATAAGGAATCTGCAAGGGGATATAGACAGGTTGAGTGAGTGGGCAAGAACTTGGCAGATGAAGTTTAATGTAGGAAAGTGTGAGGTCATGCACTTTGGTAGGAAAAAATCAAAAAGCAGACTATTATTTAAATGTACAGAGGCTACAAAAAAGTGCAGCCCAGTGGGATCTGGGTGTTATTGTGCATGAAACACAAAAAGTTACCATGCAGGTGTAGCAAGTAATTAAGAAGGCAAATTGAATTTTGGCCTGTATTGTTAGGGGGTTGGAGTTTAAAATTGGGAAATCTTGTTACAACTGTACAGGGTGTTGGTGAGGCCGCACCTGGAGTACTGTGTACAGTTTTGGTTCCCGTATTTAAGAAAGGATATACTGGCATTGGAGTCAGTTCAAAAGAGATTCACTAGGTTGATTCCTGGGATGAAGGGGTTGACTTATTAAGAACAGCTAAACAGGTTAGGTCTTTATTCATTAGAGCTTAGAAGAATGAGGGGTGATCTTATTGAAAGGCCCAAAATTCCGAGGGGGCTTGACAGGGTAGATGTTGAGAAGATGTTTCCACTAGTGGGGGAATCTTGAACTAGGGGACATAGTTACAGAATAAGGGGACACTCATTTAAAACTGAGATGCGAAGGAATTTCTTCTCTCAGAGGGCACTGAATGTCTGGAATTCTCTACCCCAGAGAGTTGTGGAGGCTAGATCACTGAAAGTATTTAAAGAGGAGGCAGATAGATTTTTGAAATATCAGGGAGTAAAAGGTTATGAGGAGCTGGTACGATAGAGAAGTTGAGGCCTGGGGCAGATCAGCCATGATCTTATTGAATGATGGGGCAGGCTTGAGGGGCCGAATGGCCTATTCCTGCTCCTATTTCTTATGTTCTTAAGTGGCAAATAACATTCGCGTCACACAAGTCCCAGAAAATCTCCAACAAGGGAGGAACTAACCATCTCTCCTATCATTCATTGGCATTAACATCACTGAATTCCCCACCATTAACATCCAGATGGTTACCATTGACCAGAAACTTAACAGAAACAGCCATATAAATATTGTGGCTACAAAAGTAGATCAGAGGTTGGGAATTCTGCGAAGAGTAACTCACTTCCTGACTCCCCAAAGCCTGTTTACCATCTACAAGGCAAAAGTCCGGAGTACGCTGGAATATTCTCCGCTTATCTTTATGAGTGCAGCTCCAACAACAGTCAACACCAAACATGACAAACCAGCCTGCTTGACTGGCACCCCAACCGCCTTCAACATGCACTCCCTCCACCACTGATGCACAGTGGCAGCATTGTGTACCATCTACAAGATGTACTGCAGCAACTCACCGAGGCTCCTACAACAGCACCTTCTAAACCCACAAACTCTACCAGCTAGAAGGATAAGGGCAGCAGATAGATGGGAACACCACATTTACAAGTTCCCTTCCAAGGCACTTACCATCCTGACTTGGAAGTATATCACCGTTCCTTCACTGTTGCTGGATCAAGAGCCCGGAACTCCCTCCCTAAGAGCACTGTGGGTGTACCAACACCACATGGACTGCAGCGGTTCAAGAAGGCAGCTCACCACCACCTTCTCATGGGTATTTAGGGATTGGTAATAAATGCTGGCCTAGCCAGCGACACCCATATTCCATGAAACAATAAAACAAAATACCCTTGCTGTAGGGTAACCATATCCAGAAATGTGCTATCCATGAAATTCACAATCTTGAGCATGCACTGCATCAACACCCAAGTGTATGCTGGTCCCACTATCTCTGCTGACCAACTCCGCTGCCTGAAGACCACATATGGATCTTGACTCCCCAGGTGAAACCAATGAGAGATGAAGTCTTCTATAACTGCTTATACATTATCGTCGCTGTATCTGAGAATGGCATAAAGGAATAAGGATGTTTAAATTGTACAGAAATGGAAGTGGAAAAATTCTGAGCCATCCTGAATAGGGAGCCAGGTTCCATCTTCAGCTGGGGGTTTCCAGATGGTGTCCTTCTCCTTGGGCTTCTGTCCCAGATATGCTGTAGAGTGAGGAGAGAGTTGGGAATGCGTGGAGGCAAAGTCCTGGCGTTGGAAGGAGCACATAAACCTCCAAACAACCCATCTACCCAACTCTTCAAACATCACCTACCCAACATGTGGAGAGACTGCAGATCGCATATTGGATTTGTCATCCACCTCAGAACTGGTGGAATCGGAAAGGGAAGCAAGTCATCCTCAATCCCCATCGACTGACTGCCTTAGAATAAGGAGTGAAGCCGGAATCAAGACTGATTGTGATACCCTCATGGACGAATAACTGCCTCTGCTGCCCTGTTGGATTGACTCCAGGTTTGGATTGGGATTGATCCCTAATCTGAGTTCTGGAATCTGAGGATTTTTTTGGGGGGAATTGTTTTTCTTTAAACTTGCGGCCAGCGCCGGCTCCGGATGTGAAGCTGGTCTGACTCCCAATCCTGGAGTGAGGGGGAGGCGCCGGTGCCCGGCCCGGGATTACTTTGCGCGGAGGGAGCGGAACCGCTCCGGGAGGCGGCGAAGCGGCGGCGGAAGAAGCGCACGACGAAGCGGTCGGAGGTGAAGCGGTCCGAGCAAAGTAACAAAGTAACAACCGGAGCGGAACCGGAGCCGAAACCGGGAGGAACCGGAGCGGCAGCGGCGGCGGCACCGGCACCGGGAGTTGGCGGCGGAGGCGGAGGAGGCGGGCGGCACGGGGAGCGGCCGCGGCGGCACCACCGGATCCGGGAACTGAGGCTGGGGATGGGGCCCCAGTGAAGCGACTGGGCAGCGGAGCCGAGTCTCACCACAACCCCGGGGGCCGAGGCCGAGCCGAACAGGCCCGGGGAGACAGGCCGGGGGGCCCGAGAGCCGGGGAACAGGCCGGGGGCCCGAGACCCGGGGCCCGATCCTGGCTTCTGGATACTTTGTAACTCTCGCTCGGATACTTTGTGATACTTTGTGGCAGTTTTGCGGATACTTTGTTGCCGAGCGGGTCCTGTCCTGATCCACATCCACATCCCGCTCCAGCACCCGGGGGGGGGGGGGGTGGGGGTGGGGGTTGGTGTCGGACACTGGCCGCAGGAGCTGCACCCTTACCGGGAGAGGGTGGCCACTGGGCCCCGGGCTCCGGGATCCGGGCCTCCGGCTTCAGTTTTGGCCTCGTTCCCTGGGGATGGGGCTTCGCTCCCGGTCTTGCCCCTGAACCGCGACAAACACTCGAATTTGGAGCTGCCCCTGCTCAGGACATTAACCCCCGACTGACACCCGGATCGAAGCGTCCAGCTACATACAGATCCACGCATTCGGAGCCATCCTGGATTCTCCGTTGAAATCGGCTCGGATTTTGGGGAAGAAAATGAGAATTCGATAAATTGTGAGATTTGAAATCAGTGAGAGGAGCCAAATGAGCGTTACACCGTCCGGCCTGAGTGAGAGGTAAGGCGGCTGGAGCGGAAAAAAAAAGGGGGGGTGGAATTTATTGCTTAATAAACAACTGTTGAAAACCAGTAACAAAGTGAAGATGCAGGGGAAGCATTTCTCTTACCGCCTTAGAGAAATATCTCGTTGGTGTTGGAGCAGATTATAATTGTGCCCATACCAGCTACTCTGGTAATGCACTGTTAAGACAAGGAGATTTCCCAGAAAGGTACCAGGGATGAGGGGACTTCAGTTATGTGGAAAGGCTGGAGAAACTGGGATTGTTCTCCATGGAGCAGGGAAGGTTAAGCTGAGATTTGGTAGAGATATCCAAAATCGTGAAGGGTTTTGATTGAATAATGAAGGAAGACAGACAGAGTGACAGGAGGGCCAGTAACCAGGTGACACAAATTTAAGATATTTCACAAAAGAATTAGAGGTGAGATGAGAACTTTACACTTTTGATTTGCAATAGATGATGGAAGCAGCTTTAATAGTAACATTCAAAACAGAATTATACCAATACCTGAAAAGAAAACATTTGCAGGAGTACTGGGAAAGAGCAGGGGACAGCTAATTGGCCAACTCTTTCAAAGAGTTGGCTCAAGCTGGACAGGCTGAATGGTCTCATTTTGTGAAGACCTACTTACCACAGGAACCTTAGTGATGGTGATAGCAGCTCTGGTGATACAGAACCAGTAAAATTCAGTTTTAATTATCTGGGATTGTTAAACTGTTTTTCCAAGTGAGACCAAAAGCATTATCCTGTCCATGCAGTAAGCATGGCTCCAAAGTAAACATTGACATCCCAGTGGGGTTGTAGCAGAACTAATGCCAGGGAGTAGAATGACAAACACCCATGAGTAAAGGGCTGTCACTCGAACTGATTCAGACAGTTAATAACTGTGGTGTTTCATACTGGTGAGTTGCTGTTTAGTTATACACATCATATTCCCACTTTACTGTATCCACCCCACTGGGATAAGGGATGTGGAGGATGAAGTGTTGGAACCCATTGGGAGAGTTCTTAACCCAGAGCACATGTTGCACTGAATGGAAAGCCCATGGGGTCACTGACCCTATAGTGCTGCACACACTCCAGGGATACGTAGGAAGAGAAAATTTAGGGTTTTGTGAAAAATTTTCCATAGAAATAAGGTGTGGGTATTTTGATTCTGCCAGTCTTGTTGGGGAATAATTAAACTAACCAACATACTGTCAGAGAGTAGATGCGCTGTGGTAGTTCAAGAGGCAGCTGAAGTTGGGGATCAGTGGTTTCACAAATCGAGCTGTTCTCTGATTCATAAAAACAATTTTTTTGGTGCATTCAGAGAAATTTTGATGCCCATCCTGGGGGATATTAATTCACAGGAAAGGGCAAAATGATTTATCCCCACTCTTCTGTGTCTCTCCATGAGGTTGCTGTTATCCCATTAAACACCCAATTTGGGATACTGCAAAATGGTACAGAATGCTGGAACATTCCGAGGTCCATTCAGGTTTGTCAGCAACATGTTTGTGTCAAATTTGAAGGGGTCCTTCTGTTACTGATTGTTGTGAATGATTGTTAATACTAAGTGTAAAAGAAATGTTCTTACATGATAGAGTGAGGCATCTTAAGTGTGGCAAATTTATGGTAAAAGCTTTACAAACAGGTCGATAGAAACTCTTAGCTTATGTCATGTGAAATAATCTGTTTCCACCTGAAAGTAGCCAATCAGATTCTGAGCTTTTGATCAGGAAGCAGCAAAATGGAAATTGAATTCACAAAGCGCCATGAAATGCAGAGATCGAAGCAGGTGATCATAGTGACTTAGGCTGACAAGGGATTGTTGGTTTGTGAGTAAAGGGGACCTTCTGGCAAGTTTAAGGTGATGGGTAAGGATCACTGAGCCATTGACTTGATTACATCATTGCATATAAGGAACTGGACTGACCATCATTCTGTTTGGCTAGCCCAACTTGCAACATAAACCTGGTTGCATCAAACTCAGTACTTGTGGGGTTAGAGGATTACACATGCACTGCTGCTGCAACTGAGGGCATCAGGCAGTGTATCAATAACATGGGTCACCACCGTTGGCTTCTCTGCACTGATGGACCCAGCCATTGATTCCGGGGACAGGGCCATGTCTGAGACCTGCCCCACAACTTACCCATTCCCAAAAGGGATTATTCAAATGAATAAGAGTTAAAGTAACCTGTGCAAAGGTTTCAGGATTAAATGTAGGCGTTTATGACCATGCAGGGAGTTGCTTTCTTGACTTTGGTTGCATTGCTCCTATTTGGAGCAGTCTGTGTTTTGGGCTTTCAGTTACTGCTCAGTCACTATGAGGAACCACTATGAGAAGAGGCACTATTCGAAGGTGTGTCAATTTGCACTAATCAGATGAAATGGAAAGACGGATGTTTCTTTATAGATCACCTACCCTCTCTCAGAACTGATGCTAAATACTTTGCTTTCAATTCACTAGTTTGAAGTTCAGTAACAATGATCATCCCTGTTTCTTTGGTGCACAAGATGTGAATCACGAGTGACCAGTTAATCTGTTTCTGGCTGTGTTGATGGAGACAGCTGACTGGCAGAATTCCCCTACTGCTCTTCCAGTTGTCCCATGGGATCTTTTACATCCACTAGGACAGGCAGAAGGGGCCTTGGTTCAACATTTCATCCAGAGGGTGGCATTTTTGACAGTGCTGTGCTCCCATAGTGTCAGCCTTGATTATGTGCTTAAATCCTGGAGTGGGACTTGAATCCGTAGCCTTCTGGTGTCAACTGTGGCTCAGTCGTTCACAATCTCGCCTCTGAGTCGTAAGGTTTATGGGTTCAAACCCCACTCCGGAGACTCGAGCCTGTAACCTAAGCTGTGCTATTACTGAGAGAGTGCTGCACTGTTGGAGGTGCTGTCTTTTTGGATGCGATGTGAAATTGAACATACAAACATACAGTTGAGGCTCTGCTCCTCCAGGTAGATCATGCGATACATATTTCGATAGAGAGCGGGGAGTTCTCTCCAGTGTCTCTGACAATATTTATCCCTCAACCAACATCTTAAACGAAACAAAAACACAATTATCTGGCCATTACCACTTTGCTGTTTGTGGGATCTTGCCTTGTATAAATTGGCTGTCACATTTCCTATGTTATGACAGTGACTATACTTAAAGCACTTCATTGGGTGTTAAGCACTTTGGAACATCCTGAAAGGTGCTATATAAATGCAAGTCTTGAATTCATCCTTCTAAGATGCAACATGAAAATTGAACCAATTTGGCTCTTTAGCAGCTACTGTTGTTGGTAGATTATAATCAGTGTGCGTATCAATGTACAGTGTGTCTGGGTGTTATACATATATGATAACTGCCTAGGAAACACCTGTTGCAAGCCTTCATTAGGTGAAAGTTTGCTATTTAAATGGAATTTGATGCACTGCAGTCAGACCTGGCTGAATGTCTCAGGTCTCCAGGTGAAGTTAGAATCTAATTGGGGATATGGTGAGTAGTCACTGCCCTTCAGCATATTCCTGCAAAATCCTAATCCCTAACACCAACCTTTACCATTAGGGAATATATTAATCCCCAACTTTTACTGTACTCCCAGGAAACCCTAAGCCCATTCCCCATGGTGATAAAATGGGGATGTCAAATGCTAAGTCTCGCTCACACACAATGACCTCCTGAGTGAGGAGCTGGAAGGTTTGTGTATTTGAACCCCATCAAGAGCCAACACCTGTCGCAGGAGTGAGGAGAGAAAGGGAGGAGCTAATGTGAGGATCTCAGTACAGATGGCTGGTGGAATGGGTCTTATTATTCAGAATGTTTTATTTGTGGCCCAAAGCTGTGAACAGTTATGTGTGCAGACTATCAAGAGAACAGCCATGTTAGTCCACATGGACTCTGTCTCCACTCTGTGTAAACACTGGGAGGCATCGAAATAGGGACTTGATCCTGTTCACCTGACTGGAGAGCACCAAATGTAAACCTGGCTGAAGAATGAGGGGCATGTGAAGACATTTTAAGAAATACTCCGACACACCAATAAAAGCAAAATACTGTAAATGCTGGAAATCTGAAATAAAAACAGAAAATGCTGGAAAAGCTCAGCATGTCTGGCAGCACCTGCGGAGAGAGAAATAGAGTTAACACTTCAAGTCTGTATGACTCTTCTTCGGATTCTTCTCTCTGCTAAGTATTTCTTCGAATTTGCTCTAGTTCTGAAGAAGAGTCAAATTAGATTCTTTTCCACATCTTTTTGTTTTCACTCCTACATGCTATATGTGTTGCTTGAGAAAGTTCCTTGGGATTTGTTGGCAGCAGAGAGTCCCCAACATGGAAGTACTGCAGCTTTCTGTCGTGGCAGTGCTCAAATGATGTCGACTACAATGGCTAGGCCGTATTGTTAAAATGGATGATGGTTGCCCACCAAACAATGAACAAAGTAGAGAGCTTGATGATGCCAGTGGACCCTTTGGGTGGCCAAAACTAAGATACAAAGATTCATGCAAGCAAGACATTGTTTCCTGTTCAATTGACTTCCAATATCTGGGAACAGTCAGCAAAAAGCCAAAGCAATTGGCACAGAAATCTCCACAGTAGAGCATGGAAATTTGAAGAACCAAATGTTCAGATTGCATCTTTTCCCTCGGCCTATGAGAGATTGGGGACTGGTGTTTGACAAGTTACTGGTGTGTGAGAAGATGTATCAGTGAATATGGGGTTCAGGATTAATGGATTAGCTCCACTAATCCTCCCTCTGTGGTCCCAAGCCATTTAGTCCATTATAACTCATCCATCCAATGAACGTCTACACTCTTCCCCACTCTCACTGTTAAATGATTGCTGGATTTTCCAGCACTCCTCTATTTGAACACTCTTCCATGCATTGATTACTCGCTGCCATGTACTTCCATACTTTGCTAATTTTGCCCTTTGCTGCTTTGATTCAGTGCCCACTCTGGAGTTTGGTCAAGGTGATAATTCTGCATGCCCTTCTCTCTGCTCTTTGGTCTATGAACTTGTTTTCACTTCTGTACCGTGGGGTTGCCATCTTACCCATAAGGCAGTTAGGGGAATTGCGCAGGAAATTGCTGTCCAAAATACTGAGTTTCTCCACCAACTTCGTTCCACTGGTGTCTTGCTAATAAACTTGTCATTCAAACACGCAGAACTGTGCAAAGTCGCTCTAGTTACCCACTAAACGCATCAGTAAAAGTTGGGGCCTGTCCATTCATGTGTAAGTGAATTTTTAACAATGTGATAAGTTTTAATTACTGCCAAACAATCCCCCTGACACTGAAATTTAGCTTTCATAAGTGTGGAATCTCATTCCATCAGATTTTAATTACTGTTGAAGGTTTAAAGTTTGAAATACAATTTTACTTTTTGTTTTTCTGTCTTGTATCACTCTTAATCCACTGTTTTGTCTCCTCTCTCTTGCT
This sequence comes from Carcharodon carcharias, assembly GCF_017639515.1. NCBI lineage: Eukaryota > Metazoa > Chordata > Chondrichthyes > Lamniformes > Lamnidae > Carcharodon > Carcharodon carcharias. Next base: position 26,534,923 of record NC_054491.1, read on the forward strand.
TTCTGTACATAATTTGACATGAATTAATTATTCTAATATATATTTCCTCATTTGGACTCAGCACTGCTTGTTAACCATTCTTGAACTTTATTGGTTAAGGAGATATACCATCATTTGCCCTGTTCACACAGGTCCCAGATCCCCTATAGAGAACATGGTGCCAAAATGATGTTCTAATTACCGAAATCTCAGTAAAAAATCCCACACAATCTGTAGGTGAGTGTAACGACTGCACAATCCAGGATAATGTGTGTTTAGAATGAAGCTGGTTATGAGGAAAGAGCTGAATGCTGAAATCCAGTCCAGTTGTAGGGACTCTTAGCTTCGCACCTGTTACAAGTTGATGTGCCTCAGTGGTGTTTGGGATCGAACACTCACACACGGATCCTTTCCTACAATCAGCCTATTTTGGAGCTAAGGGAACAAAATTGGACCTATGCCCTGGAAGCAGAACCTTTCTTGTACGGTGCATAATTTCAATTGGCTCTCTTCACACAGGGATTATCTGTGATCTGTTGTTGATGAATCTGCCCTTAAGTGATGAAAGGAACTTGGACAAATGATGACTGTACTGGATCAAGTGTGCTGCTATTGGAATCTTACAGAAATTTGAGATGGAATCTGTGCGGTGTGGAACCCGGCCTGGGATGTGTTGTCTAGAATGCCCTGTTTTGGGAAGGCTGTGGAAAAGCCAGATCATTTTTTTGAACCTGAACAGGAGAGGCTGTTGCAAGTCTGAACAATGAACTGTCTGCTCTCAGGGTGTAACCAAAACAGCAAGATGCACCAGCTGACTGACACTGAATGCAGCATTACCAGGAGGAGTGGAATTCCCAGTTTTAATAGATATGAGTAGCGTTTCGAAAACCAGAGATTTTTAATTTGTTGTTGAAATTGGTTACGTGAGATTAAATAGAATTTATGTCCGATTGTCTTGGCTGAGTGAGTAGAAGAGGCCTGGGTATTAAAATGTTGAATATTCAGTCTCTCCAAGAGGAAAACTACCCATAGAGTCAGATTAAAGACGTAAAGTTGTTTAATCTGTGGGAGGAGCAGTTAATTATCAACACATTTCTCCCTCAGGTTTACTGTCCTGAGGATTTATCATCATCAGGAGAGTTTGTGCTAACAGTTACTTGAAATTTTAAATCTGGTGCCTGTCTGGTCACCACCTTCTCTGGAAATGAGCCTCTGCTCAGTTCTGGTTGTGCCGACTGCAGGTTTGGAAAGAATTTCTCAGCGAAATATTCACTGTTTAAACATCTCAAATGTAATTGAGTCTCTCTCTGACCAGGGTGGATGTTAGCCCCACTACCCCTCAATCTCTCTTTCACTTTTCACTCCAGCCTGGGCTTTGTGTTTGTTGTGTTTCGAGATTTTTAAAGCATGTGGTGAAGAGTGAAACCCGTGCGGTTTCCGGAGGGGAAGTCATTTGAGATATGTTTTGAGGTTGATGAACCCACAGCTCGAAGCTGAGAAACTGCAGCATTCTCAGCCACAGATACAGCTCATCTCTTGTGGACTCTGATGGAGTGTAGCAGATGAGACTGTTGGCCTTCCATCTCATCGGCTTGGCTTTGTTGCGATCAATCCTTCAAAAGGTAAAGTATTTGACCGAAATGAGTTTAAAATTTGTGATGACTCTGATTTCAACATGGTCAGCAGAGCTTCAATAACCCATGAATGTCTATGGGTTTTTATTATCTGAGTCCTGATTCTCTGAAGAGCCAGTGAGGCGCTCCGACTCCAGCACTGTGCATTCCATTCCTGTCACAGCAGCCAATAAGACGGCCTTGTGTTGACCAGTTGCTGTGGCCAATTTAACTCACTACCATTGACCGATACTGTGGACCTTGTAACTGCTTCATATCAATTCCAGTGACAACCAGAGAGCAGAGCAGCATCTTAGTTAAGGGCCAACCTTCAACCCAGCTCAACTTTAACCCTAACCCTCTGTAAACTCGAGTACATCTGCTTGCGTCCTAACTCGCACCAAGCCCTGTTCATTCATCCTTGTGCTTGTTAATCTATGTTGGTTCCAGTCCTGCAACGCCTCTTAAGAAAATAAAAACATAGAAATAGGAGCAGGAGTAGGTCATTCGGTCCCTCCAGCCTGCTCTACCATTCGATAAAATTATAGCTGATCTGATTGTGGCCTTAACTCTGCTCTCCTACCTGCCCCCCCATAACCCTAGACTCCCTTGTCAATCAAAACTTCGATTTTAAAATTCTCATCCTTCCATGGCTTTGCCCTTCTCTAAGTGATGCAACCTTCACCATGTGTCCTTTCCCCCAACATCTGGGAGAGCCCCCAGTGCTGGCATCTTTAGTATCCCTGACTTTAGTTGCTCCACCGTGCCTTCAGGTGCCTAGGCCCTGAGCTCTAGAATTCTGTTCCTAAACCTTGTTGCATCTCTTTCCTCCTCTAAGACACCCCTTGAAAAGTATCACTTTGGCCAAACTTTTGGTCACTTGTCCTAATGTCTCCTTATGTGGCCTAATGTCATTTTTTTTTTTTGATAATGCCCCTGTGAGGCCCCTTTGGGACATTTTGATATGGTAAAGTGGTCTGTATAAACCCAGTTATGCAACAGTTGGCTGCCTGGCACATTCCCTTTGCCAGTGGATATGAACTGATTGAAAGTCTTGATGCAGTCTCACTGGTGTTGATCTGTTGCTGTAACACTGGTTGCTTAGTTAGTAGAGAGTCTATCAAGGCTGCTTCATCAACACGCAGATCTAGTTGCACTCAGTCACGTATGTTAGCAGTTTGGAGCAATGGTGTTGTGTTTTACTGGATACGTTCATTCCATGGCCCTTGGTGGGTCTGTGCACCAAGACACCAGGAAGATGTTTTGAGGTGATTTTGAGTGGAGGAGCTCCTATGGGGTTTGGACTGTTGTTGGTGCTGGGAGCAAGAATTCTTCTTGCCTCTGGTGTGCCTTTAATTGTGACTAAATGTTGTCAAACACTGCACTGTCTCGATGCTGCAGTGTCAAATTCTGTGCAGTAGATGAGACTCCCTCTGCCTGGTGATTTTTGTGAAGAGCTGCTGACTCGCAGTCTGGGTGTGGACTCATTCTGCCTACATCAGGGTTCTAAAAATAGGTGTGTGGGCCGAGGCAGAGACAGGCTGTGTAATTACCGTTCCAGTTCCCGATGTGCTGGCTTCTCATTACAGTCATATTCACCCTTTCATTGCTGCTGGTTTAATGACTACAGAAACCTAGTCTACACAACATCCTCCTCCTGAACCTATGTAGCTTCCTGATTGCCAACGTGTGGAAAACCTGTTTCAGACTTGTTCTTCCTTCCAGGCATTCTGGCACTTGAAACCAAAATGACATCATCACAAATAATTTTCTATAAACTTTGAATATTGCAAAGTACATTTGGATGAATGTCAGGTCCCAAACAACTGGTTATGTCAGGCTTTAATTATGGGTAAGGTTATTGTTGACTGCAGAGGATTAGATTTTAGTGCACAACAAGGTGAGAGAAACCAGTCCTGAGAGTGCAATTTGGTGTCAGCACACAACCCAGGGCACATGCAGCACGGGTTAGATACAGACTAAAGCTCCTTCTACACCAGGCTTGTCTAACATTTCTGCGTGGGAGGCCACATTTCAAGATTTTTCTTACTCAAGGGGGCCGGTGAGAAAATTACGGAAAGATAATGTGTGGCATGACATTAAACATGAATCCTTTAAAAAAAGTATGAGAAGAAAAAACTTGGGTGAAAAAAAACAATGAGTAATAAATAAAGATGAGTATTAGAGTGTAACAGCGTGAGTGTGTGTCTGTGGGCTCACTCCCAGTCTTAGGATGTTCACCCATTCATCCTCGCCCACTGTAAGAGTGTTTGGGTGAATGAGAACCCTGATACTGAGAGCGAGCTAGGCTTATGGACACTCTCTGCCCTGTGAACACGCTCACCCTCTCCCTCACACTCACTCACTTTCTCACCCTGCGCTCTTCCCCCTATCTGGGCCCCTGCCCGCACACTCCAATCACTCACTCACTTTGATGCTAGTCAGTCCCACTCCTGCTGCCCCACTCTGGCCCATCTAATCCCTGCTCCACAGCATCTCCACTCCGTGGGCCCTTGGCTCCCCAGGACCTGAACTCCCCTCAGATGATGTTCGCTGCTCAACCAATCACATTGAGTAGACTTTCAGCAGGAAATGCAGTAGGGAAACAGCTTGTGATTGGAGGAGCTGCTCCATTGATAACCTACCAGTCAAACCTACTTTTTTAACTGGCATTTTTAAAACTGGCTCCGGTGGTTACATTGAGAGACTTGGTGGGCTGTATGTTGGATAAGACTTGTCTACACTGTCCCCATCAAACACTCCCAGGACAGGTACAGCACAGGGTTAGATACAGAGTAAAGCTCCCTCTACACTGTCACCATCAAACACTCCCAGGACAGGTACAGCACGGGGTTAGATTTTGACTGCAGATAAAGGGCAAACTAGCCCTCCTGTGACTTTGATAGTAAGATCATCCAGTCGGTGCTAAAGAATGAGTGAATATGAGTCATAAACTCTGCTCTCCATGAAGGAATTCTCATAACTCGCAAAGAGAAGGCGGAGATGGGATTTTTAACCTGTGAACATGAGTTGGAATGAAACTTAAATCCCAGGGTTGAAATAAAGGAGTATTTAACCTACCTTGATGTTAAGGCTTGTTAACTCCCTGTTGAGTTTTCCTGATAACATCTGAAGCTGCTGTGCAAAGTCAGCCTCAAGCCAGTCCCTTATCCAGGTTCACTGAATGGTTACAGTACAGAGGAAGGCCATTCGGCCTGTTGTGCCTATGCTGGCTCTCTAGGAGCGATTTACCTATTGTCATTCTTTCACTTTCTCTCTGTGGCACTGCACATTATTCCTTTTTCAGATAATCCAGTTCCCTCTTAAATATCTTGACTGACCTCCAGCACACTGCAAGACAGTGCATTGCAGATCCTAATCACTTGCTGCATGAAGAGGTGGAACAGAACACCTTTGTTTAATGTATTCCATTAATGAGAGGCAGCACTGGAAACCAAAAAAAAATGATCAGGTTATGATAGTGGGATTTCCCCCACCCAGTGACATATAGGCACAGTGTCACTGCCTTACCCACCCTGATATAGGGAGAGACGGGGTCATTATCATACCTACCCCGATATACAAGCACACGGTCACTGCCACACCCGCCCCGATATACAAGCACACGTTCACTGCCACATCTGCCCCGATATACAAGCACACGGTCACTGTCTCACTCGCCCTGATATACAGGCACACGGTCACACCTGCCCCGATATACGAGCACATGGTCACTGTCTCACCCGCCCCGATATACAAGCACACGGTCACTGTCTCACCCACACCGATATAGGGAGAGACAGGGTCATTATCGTACCTACCCCGATATACAGGCACAGTGTCACTGTCTCACCTGCCCCGATATACAGGCACGTGGTCACTGCCTCAACTGCCCTGATATACAGGCACACGGTCACTGCCACACCCTCCCTGATATACAAGCATACGGTCACTGTTTCACCTGCCCTGATATACAGGCGCATGGTCACTGTTTCACCTGCCCTGATATACAGGCACACGGTCACTGTCTCAACCACCACGATATACAAGCACACCGTCACTGTCTCACCCGCCCCGATATACAAGCACAGAATCACTGTCTCACTCGCCCCGATATACAATCGTGGGGTCACTGTCTCATCCGCCCCGAAATATAAGCACACGGTCACTGTCTCACCTGCCCTGATGTACAGGCACACGGTCATTGTCTCACCCACCCCGTAATACAGGCACACTGTCACTGTCTCATGCATTGCGATATACAAGCACACAGTCACTGTCTCACCCGCCTCGATATACAAGCACAGAGTCACTGTCTCACCCACCCCGTAATACAGGCACACTGTCACTCTCACGCACCCCGGTATACAGGCATACGGACACTGTCTAACCCGCCCTGATATACAAGCACACGGTCACTGTGTTTCCTGCCCCAATATATAAGCACACAGTCACTGTCTCACCCACCCGAGATAGGGAGAGATAGAGTCGTTATCATACCTACCCTGATATACAGGCACAGTGTCACTGTCTCACCCGCCCCGATATACAAGCACACGGTCACTGTCTCACCCGCCCCGATATACAAGCACACGGTCACTGTCTCACCCGCCCCGATATACAAGCACACGGTCACTGTCTCACCCGCCCCGATATACAAGCACACGGTCACTGTCTCACCTGCCCCGATATACAAGCACACGGTCACTGTCTCACCCGCCCCGATATACAAGCACACGGTCACTGTCTCACCCGTCCAGATATACAAGCACACGGTCACTGTCTCACCCGCCCCGATATACAAGCACACGGTCACTGTCTCACCCGCCCCGATATACAAGCACACGGTCACTGCCACCCCCTCCCCGATATACAGGCACACGGTCACTGTCTCACCCGCCCCGATATACAAGCACACGGTGACTGTCTCACCCGCCCCGATATACGAGCACACGGTCACTGTCTCACTTGGCCTGATGTACAGGCACACGGTCACTGACTCACCCGCCCCAATACACAAGCACACGGTCACTGTCTGAACCGCCCCGATATACGAGCACAGGGTCACTGTCTCACCCGCCCCGATATACAGGCACACGGTCATTGTCGCACCCGCCCCGATACACAAGCACACAGTCACTGTCTCACCCGCCCCGAAATACAAGCACAAGGTCACTGTCTCACCCATCCTGATATACAGGCACACGGTCAGTGTCTTCCGCCCCGATATACAGGCACACGGTCACTGTCTCACCCATCCTGATATACAGGCACACGGTCAGTGTCTTCCGCCCCGATATACAGGCACATGGTCACTGTCTCACCTGCCTAGATATACAAGCACACGGTCTCTGTAATACCCGCCCTGATATACAAGCACACCGTTACTGTCTCTCCCGTCCCGATATGCAGGTACACAGTCCATAAGACCATAAGTCATTGGAGCAGAAATTAGGCCATTCAGCCCGTTGTGTCTGCTCCGCCATTCAATCATGGCTGATAAGTTTCTTAGCCCCATTCTCCCGTCTTCTCCCCGTAACCTTTGAACCCCTTACCAATCAAGAACCTATGTATCTTGGTCTTAAATACGCTCAATGACCTTGCCTCCATAGCCTTCTGTGGCAATGAATTCCATAGATTCACCATTCTCTGGCTAAAGAAGTTTCTTCTCAACTCATCATGGTCACTGTCTCACCTGCCTCAATATACAAGCACACTGTCACTGCCTCTCCCTCCCCGATATACAGGCACACTCTCACTGTCTCATCTGCCCTGATATACAGGTACACTGTCACTGTCTCATCCGCCCTGATATACAAGCACACGGTCACTGTCCCATCCGCCCCGGTATACAGGCACACTGTCACTGTCTCACCCGCCCCGATATAAGGTACACTGTCACTGTCTCATCCACCCCGATATACAAGCACACGGTCACTGTCCCACCCGCCCCGATATACAAGCACAAGGTCACTGTCTCACCCGCCCCGATAGACAAGCACACGGTCACTGTCCCACCCACCCCAATATAAGAGGAGACAATGCATAGCGGTAATGTCACTAAACTCGTAACCCTTAGACCCAGGTTAATGCTCTGATGACACGGGTTTGAATCCTGCTACAGTAGCTGAAGGAATTTAAATTCAATTAATAAATCTGGAATTGAGAGCAGGCCTGATAAGGGTAGCCCTGCAACCATCCTCGATTGTTGTAAAACCCCCTCCTGGGTCATGAACGTCCTTTAGGGAAGGAAATCTGTCGTCCTTACCTGGTCTCACCTACGTGTGACCCCGGCCCACATTAACATAATTGAGTCTTAACTGCCCTCTGACATGGCATCAAAAGTAATTAATTTTAGAGGGCAATTAGGGATGGGCAACAGTCTCCCCCGCCCGACGCGCGCGCCCAGTCTCCCCCGCCCGACGCGCGCGCCCAGTCTCCCCCGCCCGACGCGCGCGCCCAGTCTCCCCCGCCCGACGCGCGCGCCCAGTCTCCCCCGCCCGACGCGCGCGCCCAGTCTCCCCCGCCCGACGCGCGCGCCCAGTCTCCCCCGCCCGACGCGCGCGCCCAGTCTCCCCCGCCCGACGCGCGCGCCCAGTCTCCCCCGCCCGACGCGCGCGCCCAGTCTCCCCCGCCCGACGCGCGCGCCCAGTCTCCCCCGCCCGACGCGCGCGCCCAGTCTCCCCCGCCCGACGCACAGACAAACACACAGTCAGTCACCCCCACTCGACATACACACACACACACAGTCAGTCACCCCCACTCGACATACACACACACAGTCAGTCACCCCCACTCGACATACACACACACAGTCAGTCACCCCCACTCGACATACACACACACAGTCAGTCACCCCCACTCGACATACACACACACAGTCAGTCACCCCCACTCGACATACACACACACAGTCAGTCACCCCCACTCGACATACACACACACAGTCAGTCACCCCCACTCGACATACACACACACAGTCAGTCACCCCCACTCGACATACACACACACAGTCAGTCACCCCCACTCGACATACACACACACAGTCAGTCACCCCCACTCGACATACACACACACAGTCAGTCACCCCCACTCGACATACACACACACACAGTCAGTCACCCCCACTCGACATACACACACACAGTCAGTCACCCCCACTCGACATACACACACACAGTCAGTCACCCCCACTCGACATACACACACACAGTCAGTCACCCCCACTCGACATACACACACACAGTCAGTCACCCCCACTCGACATACACACACACAGTCAGTCACCCCCACTCGACATACACACACACAGTCAGTCACCCCCACGCGACATACACACACACACACACACACAGTCACCCCCCACCCGGCACACGCACAGTCACCCCCCACCCGGCACACGCACAGTCACCCCCCACCCGGCACACGCACAGTCACCCCCCACCCGGCACACGCACAGTCACCCCCCACCCGGCACACGCACAGTCACCCCCCACCCGGCACACGCACAGTCACCCCCCACCCGGCACACGCACAGTCACCCCCCACCCGGCACACGCACAGTCACCCCCCACCCGGCACACGCACAGTCACCCCCCACCCGGCACACGCACAGTCACCCCCCCACCCGGCACACGCACAGTCACCCCCCACCCGGCTCACGCACAGTCACCCCCCACCCGGCACACGCACAGTCACCCCCCACCCGGCACACGCACAGTCACCCCCCACCCGGCGCACGCACAGTCACCCCCCACCCGGCGCACGCACAGTCACCCCCACCCGGCGCACGCACAGTCACCCCCCACCCGGCGCACGCACAGTCACCCCCCACCCGGCGCACGCACAGTCACCCCCCACCCGGCGCACGCACAGTCACCCCCCACCCGGCGCACGCACAGTCACCCCCCACCCGGCGCACGCACAGCCACCCCCCACCCGGCGCACGCACAGTCACCCCCCACCCGGCGCACGCACAGTCACCCCCCACCCGGCGCACGCACAGTCACCCCCCACCCGGCGCACGCACAGTCACCCCCCCACCCGGCGCACGCACAGTCACCCCCCACCCGGCGCACGCACAGTCACCCCCCACCCGGCGCACGCACAGTCACCCCCCACCCGGCGCACGCACAGTCACCCCCCACCCGGCGCACGCACAGTCACCCCCCACCCGGCGCACGCACAGTCACCCCCCACCCGGCGCACGCACAGTCACCCCCCACCCGGCGCACGCACAGTCACCCCCCACCCGGCGCACGCACAGTCACCCCCCACCCGGCGCACGCACAGTCACCCCCCACCCGGCGCACGCACAGTCACCCCCCACCCGGCGCACGCACAGTCACCCCCCACCCGGCGCACGCACAGTCACCCCCCACCCGGCGCACGCACAGTCACCCCCCACCCGGCGCACGCACAGTCACCCCCCACCCGGCGCACGCACAGTCACCCCCCACCCGGCGCACGCACAGTCACCCCCCACCCGGCGCACGCACAGTCACCCCCCACCCGGCGCACGCACAGTCACCCCCCACCCGGCGCACGCACAGTCACCCCCCACCCGGCGCACGCACAGTCACCCCCCACCCGGCGCACGCACAGTCACCCCCCACCCGGCGCACGCACAGTCACCCCCCACCCGGCGCACG